>NW_010295982.1:12049-45537 GCF_000700745.2 Antrostomus carolinensis
GTACAACCTGTTGTAGGGAACCTGCTTTGTCAGGGGGGTTGGACTAGATGATCTCCTGAGTTCCCTTCCAACCTCTACCATTCTGTGATTTCGGCAGTCACACAGTGTGCAGGAGCCAGGTTTACAAGAAGCTTAGTTTGCAGTAAATTTAAGTTGCATCACATTTGTAAATTGAGCTTTGTCCTTCTAGGGATGTCCTTGTGCATGTATGAAGAATATCATGTTGAGGTGGAAGGTTGAATTTTCTCATGCTTAAAGTAGAGCACCAGCAGGCAGAAGAAATGCACTTATGGTGTAAAACTGAAGGAAAGATGAAGAACTTGTCTAATGTACAGTCAAACCTTGCATGGCCCAAACACAGGCAGTGTTGATTGCATTCATGGATCTGTTGGAACTATTGCTTCAGTGCTACAAATGGCCTGTAGGTAATTAAAATCTCACCAGGACATTCGTTCTTGTTTGCTAGTTTTGCAGGAATTCAAGAATATTCTTTTTTTTCCCACCTTTAAATCTATTTGATCCTGGAGTTGGAAGTGCTAGAATACCACAGAGTACTCTATTGTATTTGGATCTTGATGAGGTAGTACAAGAAAATATTCAGGATCTCCTGATTTGTTGCAGAATCGCAGAATGGCTGCGGTTGGAAGGGACCTCTGGAGGTCATCTTGTCCAACCTCTCTTCTCAGAGTCACCTAGATCAGACAGATATATTAGTAGCTATTGGCAGGAAATTTTAAAAAGGGGCATTTATTTACTGGAAAATATTTTAGCAAATAAGATTTTTTTTTCATTAAGGGGAATTACATTTGGCAAGATGTCTGTTGGGGAAAAGATTTTCATTTTATTTTGTGGATGAGTTCTTTAGTCGTATTTTGACATTATTTCTTGATAAATAAATAGCAGTAGTACATAATTGTCACTGCTTTTATTCACATCATAAAATGACACGAACTGACAGTTGCTAGAAATGTTTTATTTTTAACATGTTAATACAAACAGGAAGCATTCTCTTGTAAGAATACTGAGTTGTTTCCATAAATATTAAATGTTATGTAGCAGGACTTAAAGTACAAAATGATAAAATTAAATACTAAAATTTAATAGTAGTGAAGATGTCATGGAAAAACATAAAAATAAGAATGAAAGATAGGACTAAGAAATATAGAATGACATTCCAATCCATTTTTGTTTGTTTGTTTGTTTCTTACCATATCAGACTTTTTCAAAATATTTAGCTCCACATAAAGTTTTGAAAGTGGATGTTTTGTCAGTTAAGGTACTTCTAAATATTTAGAAGCTAATTTCCTTTAGAAATCAATATTTGGAATTTAGTTTCTTAGTTGTCTTTTGGGGCAGGCCTAGTAATTTAAGATTATTTAGAGTAATCTACAAGTTTTGTAAAATAGAGCACTGCAAAGTGATGCAGCTGTATTAGCTGAACTTTTGAAAGGCTTCTTTGAAGTCTGGAGTTTTACTTATTGAGTGAAAGTGGCACTTCCATGAAGGTGCAAGTGTTTACTCCTTAAGTGGGAAAAAATGACAAATAACTTTTCTGGATTTCTTTCCTAATATGGAAAAACTTTGGCAAAACCAAAACGTAAGCCACTGGAGGATATTTTGATAATCAAATTTTAATAGTAGTGGAGCCAGTAAGCTTTTCACATGAGTAAGTTTACTAAGAAAACAGCCTGGAATAAGATTGCCTCATTTAAGTTTGACATGTAGAACAAGATATTAGGAAGGTTGAAGGTATAGGTGAAAAATATTTTCAAAACTCCTATTTGCTATAAAAAAGAAAGAGGAAATGGGTGATCAACTCATCATCACCAAAGCCTATCCAGTCATCACCATCACTATCCAGTGGCCTAGTTTATAAGGGCTGTATTATTCCACAAGTTGGTTCAACAAAACAACAATCATGATAAGAGGAGAGGAGAATGAATTCTTGTTTTGATTTGATGCTTATTGCTTTGAGATTTACATAGCCTCATAATAACACTTACCAGCCATCTGGTTTCCAGATGAAAAAAACTTTTTTTTCTTACTGAAAAGGCTAGGACATAACATGCACCATTTAAAAGCTCATTGTCTGGAAATGACATAATGACTTTGTGTTTTGAAATTATTAATTAGTGATTAACTCAGAAAAGCAGCAGGTTGTGCTAACTCTAGGGGAAATGCAATGTATTTTGTACAATCTTGCAATTTTTTCCAGCGGGGAATCAAATTAAAGTAGTAAAAAAGTAAGCAGTGATATAAAAGAAATCAAGTACGTTATACCATGCACTTCTAGTTTGTTCTAAAAGGTGTAGTTTGCTTATTTGTATTTTTAGGTTTATATACCTATATGTATGGAGACATATAACTGTAAATGACATAAGTATTGTTATTTTTTAGTAAATCCTATTGTGTATATGATCTGGTCTATGGTATGCTTATATTATGTATTCCTGAGATATGAAGATGAAAATGATTTTTTTTCATAGTGATTGTAGGATAAACATGCTGATGAAGCACCAGTTAGTAGTCCATTGTAATTTTGGTTAGCACAATAAATGCTGTAGTGCTATTATTTGAAGATCTTAAAAAAACAAAACAAAACATTCCATCCTTATGGTGCATCATTGTAAACTACAGCAACTGTTATTATTGTAACTAATCATAACTGACAATCTAGTTGGCAAAATGAGATCTGAATACCTGCAGAAAAAACCTATGCATTAATATTCCTTTGCAGTGGACCCTCAGGTTGGGATTGCTTTACACTGAAGGGACACTGCTTATGCCCAATTTATGGCTTCTTGTGGCTAAATACTGCATTTTATTCCACCTGACTTTTTTCAGATTATTTGATTTCTATTAAAAATATACACTGATCATTTCTTTCACGACCTGATCTGAAGATTTAGTTCTAATTTGAGACCCTTCATTTTTGTTCTGCATATTGATAAACTCGATTATGGGATTAAAAACAATCAATCCCCTGTAGTTATTTCAAATTCAAAGCTCAAAGAGTATAGGTGACTAATTACAAAATTCTATAGCTCTTCAGATACTGTTAAGTAATATTTTTATTATATTTGTCAAATTACAAGAATCTTGCTAAGCTAAATTACCATTCGGCCTAGTACACATCTGCTAGACAAAGATAAAGAGGTTTGTGGTTTAGCTTATTCCTAACAGCTCAACTTTCCTTTGCTGTTACTTTAGAACTACTAGTTACTTTAAGCAAGGTGGGTTTTTTTCATGCGTGTTTTAAATAATCCGCTGTGTTTTAAGTTTTTCCTTTACCTGTGCCATTGAGTACGGATCAGTTTAGGTGTGCTTACTTTTTATTGAGGTCTAATGCAGTTTGGCACTGAATTCTACATACAAGCTCCGTATCTTTGATCATGTTATTAGAGACTGAATTTGGGCTGTCTTTCAGGAGCTCATTTTTCTTCAGTATTCTCTGGTTCACTTACATTAGAAAAGACAGGGAGGGAAAAAGCAATAATAATTTGAAGAGAAATAGCAACCCTTGATTTCACTGCTGATTTCTGGACCTGAAAAGTCCAGATTTCTTTTTCCTGCTTTTTTGATTAATTGCATGATGACGTACAGAGATGAGAGACCAGTTTCCATCTGAGGAAATACAGCTAGAAACAAAAGATGAACAGGAATAATCTGCAGCTATGTACAAAAATAGAAAATAATAAATGAACAGAAAAAAAAATCTCTTAATTTTCTATAGCAGTATAGGGTGTCTTTGCTGTATGAGAAAAATGTGAGTATTTTGTCTTGAAACTGGGGATGTAAAATTACAGTGAGTAATGAGTATGTATTCCTCTGATCCCTTAATGTACTTGATGTGAGGTTCCTCTTTCATCGTGGCTAACGTGCTGGCCATTAAATACACTGCAGCAGCATCATTAGTGGCTTCAAAGTGCTCCTACTTTACTTGCATCACATTTTTCCCTCCAGCAGGTGAATGAGACCAGTGATTAGCAAATACTAGTATCTGTCACTCACTACTCATGTGATTGGCAGAGAAATTCTGTGGTTAAAGTAAGGGCTCCGTTGGAGTTGGAGGTAGAGAGTGAACTTTTGCAGCCTTCATTGCTTTGAAAAGCTGTATGGTCTGAGGATGACTTGGCCATGTGTAAGATCAAATTCATCCTAATTAGGGTGTGGTGTTTGAAACTGCTTTGCTATAGCAGTACTTGGTAAAGGAGGTAGTCTGTAGAGAAAGGCTTCCTGAGTAACAGTCAATACGTTACTTATATGTTTGAGACACTGAATGGTGAGTTTGGACATGGAAAAAAGCGTTTGTTGCTTACCAGTGTCAGTTTGCTATGTCTGGAGGAAAAGATTCACTGAAAATTTCTGGATCCTGAGTCCTCAGAAGATTTAATTGGACTGTTTGGAGCAGCATGTCATAGATGTTATTTGACTAGTGTTGACTGGTTGGTGTGGATGTGTATATTCCTTGTTCTCTTAGGTTGAGCTAAAAAAAACCCCAAACCAACAAACGTACAGGAGTAAAACAAAGTGAAAAGGGAATTTGAGTGTTTTCCTAAAATCGCACTTTTAATTTTCATATGCTTGATTGGTTGTGAGGTGCATGAGGAAGGAGTTTTCTTTATTGGAGAGGTGAATTATCAAAACTTAGAATACCTTACCTGTAGAAAACAATATGAACATATGTTACAAAAAAAAAGTTGCAAATATCTCATATATTTTTTTCTTTTCTATACGCTTGTATAAATACAGAAAATAATCACCTTCTCATAGATGTATGAAGCATCAAATATTTGTATTTTTATTATATACATAAAATTTTAGTGAAAGACGCAGAATTAAGAAGCTATCTTCTTACATAAAAGGTGCTTTCTTTAATTTCCTCTTTTTTTAAGCCTGTAAATTTAAACATTATTTTCGTACTTATCTAGCTGAAACAATCCAATGGAACTGGATAATATTTGCATCAATGTTAGCCATGTATCATGGGACAAATTACATTGCCAGTATTTCAAATTAGATTGCCAGTAGTTTCAAAAATTGTTGTATAAATGTTAGCAGATATGAATCATACAGAAAGAAATGATGGGTTTAAAAAACTGTAAAATACACCATAATGCAGGGAAAAATGCTTTAGGGATAATGTTTCTGTCTAAGCAAACAGGAAATTTTCCCTGTTCGCTCTATGTTACATTTAATAAAACTACTGATAAACTACCATTGCAAAATCACTCCTAATGTAGAAGATTATCTACAAGCATCACAGATTCATCTCTGAGAGCTTTATGCCCAACCTCCTGTTTGCTTTGTAGGCTTTAGTTAAACATCCCCTTCAGGAAAATTGGTGCACTGTGGTAGTTCTGTGTTCCTGCAGTGATTTTAGTAGGGTGTTGAGTCAGGATGCTCATCCTGTCACTCCTGCTCTCTTCCTCTTCGTGTACCACCAGAAATACACAGAACAGAATCTGCTGTGGAGTATCTGCTGTGAAGCTGTTATGACTGTAGGTAGAATTAAGACAGCTAAGACAGAGAGTAAGTCTTCTCACTCCGTATCTTTGTACTCCACAAGATTTCTATGAAAGTTTAATCCTCCCAATTTCTTTTGCTGTGGTCTTTAGCATACATGAAGTTACAGTCCTGACTGACTGAGATGCCACCCTCTATCAATGAGCGCTTTCAGAGAAGAGTCCATTGTCAGTCTTGGAGGCTGCAAGTGTAGCTCCTTAAACTGGTAAATGGATGATCAAGTTGGGACAGTAGTAGAAGGAACAGGGCTAGAACAATTATTGGTACAGTTTATGAAGTTACTTTTGTGATTTTTAGCACCTGTTAATAGCTTCCAAAATCTGTTTTTAAACTGGAAGCAACTTTTTTGAAATATTTTGTGTGGGAAAGTATTTAATGATTTGGGTTTGTTTTGTTTTGTTGTTGTTTTTTTTTTGTTGTTTTTTTTTTAAATACTTCTGTTTTCTTGCTCTCTAATATAACAGTGCAACGCTTGTTCAAAATTAAAGTGCCAATGCAAAAACCTCTTCCCCCTTCTTTTCTAGTTTAAATCACTTTCTATATTTAAATTACCCACTTTACCTTAGGGCGAGAAGAGATAGTGTTATTTCTGTTATTTTTCCAAATTATATAAATATATCATAATTAATACTTTTTAAAAAAGCCCTTCTCAAGATGAAACTTCTACTATCACTTTTTGTCAGCAGACAGAACAGTTGCTAATTCTAGAAGATCCAGTTAACCTTCTGTTTCAGTCTTTAGAGTATTGAAATATACTTTGTAGTTTTTATTTTCAAGTAGTGGCATGGGATCAGTTAACATGCCTCTGAATTCATGCCCTTCGCTGCTACCAGTTTTGCCATCATAATGGCATCATAGTACCAAAGAAGTCACTATTAAAAATTCCACTGTCCTTTTCTAATTGTTCCTTATGGCAAGGTGCATGTAGAAGGATCCCTACCTTGACGGTTTTATAGTATGGCAACACTTTTGTCTGTAAGCAGGTGGGAAGATTTGAGGAGAGGAAGGTTCTGTAAATGCTTTTCATAACACTCGTATTTCAAAGCAATTTCAGTTCTTTGGCAAAACATGATACTTTTCATTTGGTAAATGAGTATGATCTTTCTTTATTAGTTCTGCCTGCCCACATTGTGTAATAACAGTACCACATACCACTTGCCCTTTTTTATCGTATTCTCTCTGTGCTCATGTTGAGGTAAAATCGATAAACCCTCAGGTCCATCTGCAGTATAAATATGTCCTTTCTGACTTCTGTGAACCAAACAAGGTGCACTTTACAAAGCAGAGCCCCAACAGTAAAAGAATTGCTGGGACTTTTTAATGGATAAGGGTATTTTTGGCATAATCCCCTGCTTGAAAACTGAGGTCTGACATTTTACTGCAAGGGTCTTTGCAGCTTGTGTTCAATGCACATCTTGTTTCTTTTTTCCCATGCAAATGAAACTTTTACATTAACGTACTGTTGCTTACTATTTTTTGAAATTAATGTCTCCCTAAGCAAGTTTTGAATGGTCTCTTTTTCATCATTTCACTTTTATTGATTGGCAATATTCTGGCTCTAGGACCGAACTGACTGTAGACATTGTTGGCTTTGTTATGCCCTCTTGGATAAGGGTAAAAGAAAAGAAGACAAGAGGATAAATGAAAGTGAAGTTCCAAATTACTGGAACATGTAAAGGTCTTTGAAAAGTTTATATACAAGCACAGTTAATGCTGTCATGCACCGAAGTGCCAAAAGACCTAGCAGTGAAGAATATTAATCTACTTTTATAAAATCAAAGGGTTCATATTTTTTGCTGTAAAGAAATAATTTGAATAAAATTTGACCCTTTCTACAATAGTCTGTGGGTCAAATTGAACCTACTATTAAAATTCTCTAATATCTTTCTTGTATTAGCATTTCAAAACTCAATTTAAATATTCACAGAGCTCTTTTTTTAATAAACTTAACAAAATTCAGGTAATTTCCTTCAACTTTCTTGATTGAAGGAAGGCAGTAGGTACAGATATAAAAAAGATGTACAGCTACGAGCAAAACCTGAAATCAATTATATATAAGAAATAACATAACACATGGAAAGAAATTAATCAAAAGGAAAAATTTCTGCTATATGATTTTCTTGGTCTGCTACCTGCAGGCAAGGAACGTAAATGGAAAAAAAAAAAATCAGCATTCTTCTTACAGATAAGGGGAAAATTAATAAAAATGTTTCCTTCCTACCAGATCCCCTGATGCAACTTCTGTTAAAAGTGAGTGGCTGCAGGAAGAACTTACATGTTTAAAAATAACCCTTTTTTTTTATATATATATATATACTTCTATACTTTATTCTTGCTGTTAAGCTCAATTACATCATGTTGGTATGGATTTATAGTGTCCAAAGAGCATCTCTTTTCCATTCCTTTTTCTATTAAGTTGGTCATTAAATCATGGTCATAATGTTTCTCCTAGTCTGAAAGTGAGAAATGGTTCATTCTGCTCAGGTGCCACAACGAAGATGTAAGGAGTTGCTCACAAATTGGTGCAATCTTCCAATCTGGACAAAACTTCTGAAGTTCAGCCAATTTACATAACAGACTAGAGAGGTTCAATGTGCACAGGTAGCATTGTGTCTCTTGGGTATAGCTATAAAAAAGTAATCGGAATTACAGAAATAACTTAGTTAAGCTAAACAGAAAACTCAATGGACTGAAGAGGGAAGGATTTAATTAAAAGTAGGAGTGGTTTGTTTGACAAGTATTGACCTTTTTAAGTATATTTAAGTTTTTTTCTAAACTGATTTCCTTTTGTACTTCAGTCACCTACTGCCAAGAGCATGCTCATTTTTTAAGTTATTCCTACAGTGGTCAGCTTTTCAAGATTAGGTATAGCCATCTGCTGTCAAACAGAAGAATGCTTAGGCACCTTGGCCCTTTCTCTGTATTCTCACGGAATTATATGATTAAAATATTTTCAGTGCTCATGGGGAGGAACAAAGATGCAGTACTTTTTACAATGAAAATTGGAATTAATAAAAGCCAAGAGAGAGAAGTAGCGTGCACAGTCATGGGTTCAGGTTGTTGGGGTGGGGGGAGCAACTAGTTCAGTAGGAAAACTTTTATTGCCATTTTCCTTTATTATCATAATCTATGATATTAGCTGCAGACTTGTTGTGTACTTATATTTAGTGATTCATCTCGATACGTCTAGCCGGAGGTTCTTCTTCTCAGGGGAATATTGAAAGTCTTGGTGGTTGAACAGTGTCTGTCAGTCCTAGTGTTCAGTAGAAACTGAAAATTTATTCTGATTGCTACAGTATATATTAATCTCCCGTATTTTATCAGTCTGTGTCTTCACCCTGGTTGAACCTATAGGGTCTGACATACTTGAACGTGGACACTTAAAAAAAATTCTACAAAACCCAAGAGAAAGCCAGCTTCCCAGCAAGGAACTTGGGAGTACATTTATGGTAGTATTGTGTAAAAATTTCTTCCCCAAAGGAAGGAGAAGAGTTTCTGTTGGGGTTTTTCAGATTGCTCTTAAAGTTATCTCCAGATTGCTGTAAAAGCATAGTGGTTGGATGCAACCACTCCTTTGAGTTAACTGGAAGGCTGAAGAACTAAGTCTTCTATAGAAATCTTCCAAGGAGGAAGCATACTCTGAACTACCATGTGGTGTCTTCAACCCAACTGCCATATTTAGAATGAAAGAAGTCGAACTCTCTTATATTTTTAATGTTCCTGACTGAATTTTTAGGAAAAAAGTTCCCTGTGTATCTTCCACATGTGACTCAACACAAAGTGTTTGCCTGCTGGTTTTCTATGTGGTTGTTTGTATTTAGAAGAAAATGTTCTTGTTGAAACGGGAGACAGATGGATTGATTTTTCTGAAACTTTTCTCTCTGTTTTTAATCAGAGAGCATCACAATTTTACCCTAAACTAAGGATAATCTGTGTGTGGCAGTGTGTTTTCCTAGGAAATACTGGATGGATCACACAGAACATGCAAGATGCGTGATGTTGATCCAGTGAATTTCAGGCCTCTCTGATTTATCGGAGTTGTTATTATTTAATGCTACTACTACTAATTATACTCATTAACCTCTCCCCAGCCACTCACCGCCAAGTGTTGTAGGCTCTCTGAAGCATTCTTAATTTGTTAAGAGCACTGATTTATGTTGCTGCTCTGGGAATGTAGGAGAACACTGGTAGCTGGGAAGGAAGCTAACCACTTAACATTTTCATGAGGTAATTATTTCAGTGATACTTTCCCACTGTAGGATACATGCATTTTAAGCACAAAGCACTGGATAGGAAAGTATATAAGCATGTGCTTAATTTGAGCATGCATTTAAGTGGTTTCATTTAGGGAGAAGTCTGATGAATTTGACTGTGAGAAATGATTACAGAACTTACTTACCCAGTTTACTGTTATTGAATTTTAATTATTTCATTACATTTATAGTACCATAAAACTGGAGTCATGCATTGCTCTATGAGGACTAACATGCTCGAGGGGTCCAATGATCAAATTTGTGTTCAGAGGAATACTGTAGCAAAAGCATCTTGTGATAAGCGACTGTAAACCCTTTTTTGGTGGTTCATTCTCACACTTTTCCATGTTATTAAAATTCTTAAAGTGTTGGTTTTGTTTTGCTAAACGTGGCCTATCCTTTCAAGTGTTGAGGCAGCATCTGTTACTCATTGTGTAAAGATTGCTACTGAACTATCTATCTTTGTGTGTTTGTATCTGTACGTTTGCATTTCTATTGAGGTATATGACTATTTGAGAAAGACTTATTTATTTTGTTAGCATTTAATACATTAATAGTGGTTAAAAATATGTGCTTGAGTGTCTGTAAATCTGGTACAAATTAGGGAGCACAGTTCAGATTTCCCCACACTGTGCTGCCAAGTGGCCTCAATCAGAAGTAATTTTCTCCATGAAGGCACATGTGGCTCACTCATCAGCCTCTCCTCAGTAGACACTCTTATTTGTATCAAATTATATGTGGTGATTTTCCGAAGTGGACTACTGTGTCCACTAAGCCATACAGATTTCTGCCACATTAACTCCTTTGTTGCTGTCACTAATTGTACTCTTTTCTACTGCCTCTTGTTTATCTATGTTATTTGAAAAAATATTTGAGATTTATGATCATATCAATAAATATTCATGAAATAGACTAAGTACCATGTGAAAAAGTGAACTACCAAACCCCTCAAAATCTCCTGGATTCTTTACAAGATGAATGTTTTCTTGATTTATAAAGGAAATAATAGTTTTTTCAGAGCTTCATGCAAAATGTGGAATGAAGTAATGGAGACTTAATTTACCTTCAGTACCCCCATTTAAGGTTAGAAATTGAGTTTTTACCTAGTGCATTTGAGAATCCTTAACTGTTTATCATGAAGCAAATCTGAAGCATTTCAGAATCACCTCTCCTTAAATTACATGACTTTTTACAAAGTGCTAATAGGAAAAGACTTGCTGAAATGAGAAGACCAACATCTAGACTATCTCTCTGGAATTAACTATGCAAGTAAAGTCTTAAACCGTTTCAGTTTAAAATTTTACAGATTTCTTTAAGAGTCTAATAATATCTGAGAACTATTTACTGTCAGATCACTATGACACTCAGATGAATTTCAGTAGCAGGAATTATTTGGATTTGCATTGCTGTGTCATTATGGCAGTTGTTGATTGTAATGTTATCAGCAGTTATTGAAAAGCATTTTTGGGCAGAACAGGGATGGGACCTTGATCCTGTACCAGATGAAATAAAAGCAGACATATTACATGATGTGCCATAGGTGTTTAATAGCATGATTGGTATAAGTAATGAGTGTAGTACTTTTAAATTGAATCAGAAATTTGAAAGAAATTCAGAAGGTAAAGTTGATTAAGCTGTATTTGGACTGTTGAAGGTAATATATCAACATAATAACAGCTGGGGGGGGGGAAGCACTATCTGAGAAAGTAGTTGAAAGAAACTGTTATTTTTAAAGGCTTATTTATTTTTGTCTATATGACTCTGTATTTTTAAGTATTTTAAATCAGGGAAGAAGTTAAGTAGATGCTGTGTAGGTTGTTTCCTAGACAGAGGAGCTAGTAAACTTTGAAAACCAACATAAACATTTTTGAACCAGATAAGTTCTTAGTTCTCTAGCTGGCTTGATTTACTGATATCAGGAAGAGGTTGTTGAAAGCATGTGGCCCAGTTAGGCAAACATACACCTGCAGAGTTTATGTGTTTGCAGTAGTCAAGAATATAATTCCATACAATCTTTATTGTGAGATTCTGAAACTTTATTTTTATTCATTGTCTATTTATATCCAAGTAATTAGATGAAGTTAGTCAAGAATGGAGAGTTTAATCTAATACTTACTACTAAGTGGCTCTTGATTTTACTGTTTTCTTTAACCTTTTCTATATTTGAATGATAATTAAAAATAGCTGCAGAAATCAGGCATCGATATTTCAGTTCACATGAAATTAGCAACCAAGAAATACTGTTTTTCTTGTGGGCTGGTCTTACTCATGTTGAACAATGCCTTACTCTCTTTAGTTAAAGTTATCAGTTAAATTAAAATTATCAGTTTATAGCTCTGGGCATGAGCTGAATGTATTTGAATACTTAAAAAATAAAAGGTGACTCAACATGAATAAGAATTTGTCCCAAGGATCAGGTTGTAGATGAGTGAAATAGACAAGGCAATAGCAGCCTCAAACCTAGAAAAATATTTATGCACTGATCACTCGATTTCAACAGAAGTCATGCTTTTTTTTGGAGTGTAGCATCTGATGTCAGCCCCTGAGGTGACCTGTTACGTAGAGCTCTGATGTGTGCCTCTGTGCGACTGGATAAGCATCCCTGGTTTTATACATGGGTTGGCATATGCAAAGTAAAACCCTGTGCAGATGCTTGCATACCTCTGATCTCGTTTGGAGATGACAATATTTACAATGCTTTCAAATGCTTGGACTTGTAACTTTAGGAAATGTTACATGCCTGTTCATACACAGGATGTATCTGTGGAAGCATTTGTCAAGAATTTTTTTCAGGCTGAGATTTCTTTAAGAAATAAAGTCCCACAAAATGACAGGGATTTGAACCTGCGCTGCAGAGCTGGTGCATATACTGGTTTTCTTCTGCCTTCTTGGAAACAGTGTCAATGGAAATTACAAGGTGTGTGTTTCCATGACTGCTGCAAATGAAAGCATGCCAACTGCACTTCTGTTCTTTTCTTAATATATGGTGATTATTAGCTTGCTGATTATGTACTGGTGACCTGATCAAACAAACTGGTTTAGCATGTAGAAACAGACCTAAATGTCACGTACACATGGCAATTGGATTACTTGCAGGCGTATTGCTTTTGCTGTATTTTGCAAGACATACTGAAAAAGTCAAATGTAAAGAGCCAGTCATTCAGCAGAAAACTGCCTTTCACTGAAATGTTGGCTGAACTTCACATTTTTTCCACAAATTTAAAATATTTGGAAAATTTATTAAAGGCTCATGGCTGCTTTTGACATGATACAAAACATGGTATTTATCCATCTTTATATGTGGAAGAAATTAGCATTTTTCTTTATCTTCCCTAAAATAGCATATTTTTTATTTCATTGTGTTTTTCCTTCCTAGTTTTTTTATCCAGATGTTACCAGGAGTGCACACTAATAAATGGCTCTACAGACAATGTCACATATTAATAATATTATGAAATCTGAGAAGTATTTTTTGATAGTTTGTTCAGAACCCCTTGTGCTTTCATTTCTGCTGTGAAACTAGACACACGTAAGTTGCCCAAACTGCCCATATTGAGCTGCAGGGCTCTGCTCCAGTGTGTGGTAGTGCTTTGTTCTCCATTCCGTATGTGTCATATCCATTCCTTATTCCCTCTGCGTACACAGTTGCTGGATTTTTCCCAACATGGCCAGAAAGTGCAATTAACAGTAATGGATACTTTGGTAGTGTGAATTTTTATTTCTTCAGCCATAATAATAGCCCTTATTTTAGGAGATATACTGTTGAATGACAGCTAGTGTTGGTGACTATGTGTCCACAAAAGTGGGTTCATTTGGTCAGATTCTTAGCTGGTACAAATAGTCATATTTCCATGAAAGATAGTGAGCTATATTAATTTATGGAATCCCATCTGGGAATCTCAATCAATTTCAGTAAAAGGTAACCATCATATTCCTCTGAAGCAAAAATTACACAACCTAGCCTAAAGTGAATTTTACTGTTTTAATAAATGTAGGTAGTCACTGGTTCATAATAAATTATATAAAATTAGAGTGTAGTCAATATTTGATTTCTTTTAAAAATTTATCCCTTTTCATTGAGTGCAACAGAATCATCTATGTATTGTATCTCAGCATGATAGATTATATAGGAATAGAGTATTTAATACTGGAAAACTACCATATAAATACAAATTACATTTTTTTTCATTAGCTAGCTAGCTTTCATTTCAAGGCAGAAATACTTAGTCAATTATAAATGAGGCTGTGCTTTCATTGGAGAGTGAAATATGTAATTTTTTTCGAGCCTTAACCATGTATAATGAAATCTTGCTTTTGAAATCCAGCCTTAAGACAGATTTTGAAACTTACTGACATTTAATAAAATCTTAGTTAAATTAAAATATGTTCAGTTATTTCAAATCTCTATTTAGATCTAGGGTAAAATTCTACATCTGCACAGGAGATGTCTTTAGCAAATAGTTACTATTAACCAATGACTGTGAAGTGTGTGTGTATATAAGAAAGAAGACAGGCACTGGCTCTTCAAGAGGATCTGTGGCAATAGTATGTCTAGATAACTAGAATAAGAATCAAAGACCTCAGGCTGCAGTTTCAAATTCAGAGTTGTGCCCTGCTTCTGTAACTGGCTTACGTTTCTGTAGCCCTTGGCTAGTAGTTTGCCACAATTGTTTTTTGGCCTCTGTGAAATGAAGTGATAGTCTGTCCAAGTCCCATCCATTGGCTGGGAGTCAGAGTCAAGCAAATGAGAGAATATGAAACTCTTTTGAAACACCGTCAGGTGCTGGTTGAAGCAAAATAGCAGAATAAGCTGAAGTTTATTCCGTCAATACCTTTGTAGTAATTCACTGTTGTCAGTGCTGTTAACTTGAGAAATGGAGCTTGTAAAGGGAACCTATTAAGTACTGTAACTCAGCATGAAAAAACAATGACTGGCAAACAAGAGAAGGCTCTTCACTGTTTCCGTGGTTTTACAAATATAGCTTTGATTTCGATTGTTAAAACTGTCTGTATTTAATGCTGGAGCCCAATGAATAATGAAAAAAACCCCAATGTGTGATTATTATTAATACATATTGTTAATAACACTTTACATATTCTGATTGGAAGTAAACAGGAAAATGGTCACTTTCAATTTCCATAAATTGTTATTTGTCCAGTTCTAATAAGTGCTAAACAGCTGTGGAAGGAAAAACTAGCTAAAGACCTCCAGTTATAGGTTCACTAAGGTTTTATTTCACATTGTCCTGTTAGATGGTTTTGCCACAGTGTTCCTGATTCTTTTTAAAGGGCCCCTTGAAGATGCCATTGAGGATGAAGAAGAAGAGTGCCTGTCTGAGGAAAATGATACTGTCTCAAAAGAAGACTTTCCATTGGAGGAAAGCTTTTCTGCAGAGTTTGAGCCTGAAAATCTGAGCTGTGAAGAAGTGGAATACTTTTGTAATAAAGGTAATAACTGTAGCCCACCTCTTGAGGGAATACTGGCCAAACTGTGTCCAATTGGTTAAAAAGATAATTTGTTTTAAAATTTACAAAAAGTCCTATTAATATAGTACCTTAAAAATAGGAAAATTAGTCACTTGCGGAGTTCAGTCTGGTAAGGGGTAAATATTTAAATATGTTGGAGGATGTACTTTTCAGGGAGGTGAATCATCTTGCCTTTAATGTTTTCCTCCAAGAATGTTATTTTCTACATATTTAACTGTAGAGAACAGGCCTCAGAAGTCAATTATTATCAGATCCGAAGCTAGCAATGCAGCATGTCTGTTCATTGCTTCTTTGCCTAGGAAACATTGCTAGAAAAACAGATTGTGTCTGTAGATTCTAGGATTAAAATAGAGCTTATTATAGAACTTATTATGCATGGTAGAAAACTAGTGATTTGTGAAAGGATAACTTTTAAAGTTACAGGTGCCTTTTTCGTGCATTCGTTACTTACAAATTATTGAAGATAGAGATATTTTAGCATAAGCCACACGAATTCATTCTTATCCAGTGTTCAGTCTGCGAGGTTGTGCTGTTTCCCATTCAGCTGACAGAAAAAGCACTCTGTACTGTTATGTAGAACATTGATTTAACCTCCTTTCTGCCAGATTTCCACTTGATTGCTTTATTGTTTGTCTTCTGCAGGTAAGGATGCCTATCAAATAGCTGGAATTGTTGTGGTGATGTTCTTCTGTTAGTCCACAACCCCCTCAGGCATTTGGATATCGATGATTTCTCTGTCTTTGTTATTTCCCAGATACTGACATACATTTTCTCATGGTAGCTTGATATACTTCTGGTTTTTGTATTATTTTCATCTGTCTTGGACAATGTAGAATAAATCCATTTGAATAGTCAAATGTTATGACTGCAGAATATTAGTCTTTCCTACAGAGTCTTGAGTCATCAGTGGGGAAGGCAGGAAAATGTATTTTCTATATGTCCTCTATGTAGCTTACAAACTTTTGAAAAAATAATTTGCTTTTTGTGCTACAGATTCTTGATACTTAGTAAGCCATCCTAAGAGATCAAAAGAGTCTAGTCAGTAGTTTAGAGTTTAGCTGCTACAAATCTTGCCATGAAGTAAGAGACCAGATTATGAAAGAAAATGCTTTACAAATGGGAGGAGTTGAGTGCTATTATAACTGTGCTGCAAAGAAGTGCCACAGTTACTGTGCATTCACTTGTTCACGTGCCTCTCAGACACCATTCTCCTTAGCTGAAAAAAAGTACTGTTCCTGTTACTGGCATTAGTAAATAATTATCTAAACCACTATTTGCATAATGGTTATACTGGCATCTCTTGAGTTCCTTCTGTCAACAATGGAAGACTATACACCAGTATCAATCAATACATTTGATTTAGTTATTTCTTTGTAGTGCTTGCTGCATTTCCAGGCCCAGCAATGAAAATACTACTGTTTTGGATGAAATTCAGAAAAATATATGATTTTTTGTTTGTTTGTGTATAGCACTCAGTATTGCAAATTCATGTTGAATTTTAAGTCATCCTGGCATTTCCCTTTAATGAACATGTCTTTCAGCAAAAACACTGAATCCAGGCCATTATAGTAAAAAAGATTGTGAATTAAATGGAAATACAATTAAATCTGAATCTTGATTATTGTATGCTTTTGTAAGGACATCTGCTAATTCTCCAATCTGAATATCTTTTGACTCCCCAGCAGTTCTTTTTCCAAGTGTGTTAAAGTCATCCAAGAATCTTAAACCTATCCCTGCAACTGCTGCGGAAGAAAAGTTGAAAATGAAATTTCTGAGGATGAAGGGGCACATAAAACCCTAACCTACTTCCAGCTGAGCCAGTGTGACAGAAAGTCCCACTTTGATATAAGTTGAGAATATCCCTGGAAAAGGATGGAATGGGAGACTAAGAATGTTTTGTTTTTTAATAATGCCTCAACTTTTGTTGAATGTCCTGCTTCTTCAGTGTCACATCTTAAGTGTTGTTAGCATGAGGCCACGTATGTTTTTCTGAGGATAAAACCCAAGAAGACAAAACTAATCTGGAAAGCAAATAAATGTTATTTGTGCATTTTTATTAGTGGAAGGGTTTTTAACTGTACTGTATAGTAAATACTAAAAGTGAGACATATTCTCAGGATTTTTGTCATGAATCTGTTAATCATTCATAACCTTTTTATTTCTTTGTAGTGCTTCAGTATTCAAATTAAAAGATGGTATGAAAAGTAAGCTTTTTTTCTCCTCTAAATATTTTTTCTTTAACATCGTGAATAAAATCTTGAAAATGAGATATGTACCAAATAAGTTAGAGAGCAAACAAATGCATTCTAATTTCTGTTTTGAGGGCCTGACTTTCTGGTTTTTGTTTTGCTCTTTGACAGTATTCGCAGCCTGTAAACAACAGATATGTTCAAAGGAGGGAAAAAATAGCGTAGAACTGTGTTTTCTCATGTGACAGGTTTCCTTTTCCCAGAAAATACTAGAGTTGGCATGGGAATCTTTTATGCTATCTCTACATTCTCCTCTTGCTAGCATGGACCATTAAAGGATCTAGAAAGGAAGGAGATTTTATTGGCTATAAATATTAATCTGTCCTGGCTCCCCATTTCCCTCCCTCGGGCGTTCTTTATAGCTGATGCAGAAAAAGAGGACAACTGAGCAGTGGGGTTTCCTGCAGGAATCAAGAGAAATGGGCAACGAGTGGCACAACTGTTGGGGAGGAGGTGTTTGTGAGGCTTCACCAATGGTATGTTTTCTGTACTTCTCCGGCTATGTAAATCCAAGCATCACCTTAAAAACAGAGGCTTTTAACTATCAAAGCTATGCACTGAATGCAAAAGATTACTCGACTCACAATTCATTTGGATGAATGAAAATGGGGGACATGCAGGTTCACAACTTGATAACTTTGACTTTTTGACTGAAGAGATTTTCCTGTCAAATTATGCTTGATCATATTATAAGCAGAGAACAGTCTCTTATTGTCTAAATTGCAAACAGCTAACCTTTATAAAGCCATACTTGTCATTCCCACCTTATTAATTTGAGTTTGTGAGATTGATTCAGCAGAATAGTTGCCAGAATTAGAAGGCGAAGGTGAAAGCCTCTTGCAAAGTGTGAAGCAAATTAATCACATTGATTGAGCTACATGTCATTTTACAACTTCTCTGTTTCAAAATTATGACTTTTGACTATTACTTTTCTCTTCTGTTCTCCTTTTGCTCATTAATGGCTTTTACAACAAGGAATCTGGAAAATTCCACCTCCCCCCACACTTTTACAACACCACAAAACCATATTTAACTTTGCTACCTGTAAATAATTATTTCTATGTAGTCTTCATTTACTCTCAAATGTGAAGACATGAACAGTGTTTTTACTATGTAAATATTAAAAGCAAAAATGGAAATTAGCAACCTGTTATTTATCAGGGATAGCTTTAAGCTTGCAACTATGAATTTTCAACCTTTCAGATGAAGTTTTCCATCCAAGAATGAATATATTAGAAGAACCTCAGAATAGATGGCAGTTAGAAGTTTGATTTGTTTGTGATTTTGACAGTGAGATTAGGGGAAAGGGAATATTTTGGAAACAGCAATGTTAATAACACAGTCATAGTGTGCTTCTACTACAAAGCTTCACTGGTCCCAGTCTTTGGAGTAGAAACAAAAAATTTGATAGCCTTGGTGATAATGCATTGCATTTTGTCAGTTTGTGGTCTTTGAAAATTACTGTTTATGCTTAGTTACTAAAAATTTCTGCACTGGATATAAAAGGGTATCTGATGATGCTGTCCACACAAAGCCTGTATTAGCCTGTAACCTCTGTTACTAGAGACATTTTTAGTGTCCAGACAGTGGGTATCTGGATCCAGAGTCTATATCAGATTAAGATTAATTCAGATTAAATTCAGATCTAGAAGATTTATTAGATAAGCACCAGTATTTCTTCTGCTAACAAAGACAACTGAATAAGGAGAAAGTGGCCTGTCTCCCATGCAGAACAGTAATAGACTAGATGACTGAAAGCCTACTGTTGAAGCTAGGAGATGGTACATGCAGATTAATTTTTGTCTTTTCTAAGTAGGAATAAGAAAATGAGGTGATGCTACTAGAGAAAAGAGAAGAAGGGATCTGGAAGCATGATGGGGCTAGTAGGGCAGGTACAAGAAGGTAGCACAAACAGAACAATACAAAAGCCAAGAAGTTGGAGGTGATGGGATGAAAGCAAAGTACTAAATCAAGTTCATTTGGACTGTGATGTAGTCTATCATTGGCTTTTTAGTCTCTGATTGCTGTCATCCTGCCTAGATACCCTCAGGAAAAAAAAATGCATTTATTACCTACAAAAGTTTGCCATACCCATTTGGAGGTGACACTTCTTCCTCTTTGTAAACAGCAAGGAGAAGAGGAGCCTTGTCTGCTTTGTAAGGATGGGAACTGGCTAAACAAATTAGAGTTCCTTGTGACCTTCTTAGCAGAGCTGTTCAATGAGGGATTAATTTTCAAAGTAAAAGTTATCTTGAGCAATGAGAGAAATCACTTGAGATTAATAGATAGTTAAGTAGCTGTGCTGAGAGAAGGAAGGAGGCAAGAGAAGAAAATGGAGGAATGTCTATAACCAAGAGAGAAAATGTGGGACTGTTTCCAGAAGAAAAATGCAAATGTAGGAATGTACATACCTGATAATTAGAGAAAGAAGATATATCCTTTTCTTGCTGTCATGCTTCAATTTTATTGAATTCTCCTCTTCTTTGCTTGTAGCACAACTGTTGTGATAGTTCCTCATGTCGTAGGCTTCCCATAGTTACACCATCACAAGGCAGCACTGGCACGAGCACTCAGTCGAAGGAGGTTCAGTGGCCTTAACACTTACTGGTGGCAGATTGAAAAGCAAATGGCTTCTGTTCCCCTCTGTTAACTGTGCTTCAGCTGGTGACATAGGAAGATACAGGAGATACATAATGTGGGATGAAGATTGATTGTTTCATGATGCAATGCTTTTAGGATCTATAACACAAACTGCTATGTGTGCCTGTAGCGAATCAGAATGTTCATGCATGATTGCAGTTCCTGATACATTGATTATCTTCATTTGTGGAGGAAGAGGGCAATGAGGAGATTCCAGTACTGTCTGAAACTTGTATACAGTTCTAAGTCAGCAAGAAGAGAAGTCAGGGGAATATTTGGGCTTCTGCATACTGAGTGTATACCTGCTGCTGTATTCTCATATTAGCTTAGGCAAGAGGGGACGAGCTCAGAACCTGATCCAAGTTTTCTGCTCATACAGTATTTGGTCACTAGCCTGCCAGACCAGCTTAGGACTGGAATTTTTTATGTTAAACCATGTGACCTGATTGTGCAGCCAGGCTTGAGATTCAGGGAAACAGCTGCAGTGTGATTCCCTATATAAGAAAAAGCGTATACAATGCTAAGTTGTTCTGCGCGTTAATCTTTCCCTTCATACTTCATGTGCAAAGCTATCATGCTACCATCTATAATACCAGCCAAACTCTTAACACCCTGAAATGATTTCAGTGTGTCCCTTTTTCCTCTGGAGTATGACATATTTGTGTTTATACCTGTGTGCATCTGTGTAAATATTTTTTGCTTCTTTCATGTTAGGCATGTAATGACTAACAATATGCTTGCTATTTTCTGTTTCTGGATCAAAAAGTGGATTCATGCCTTTTCTTCCTTTCTTTTTTTTTTTTTTAACAGAAACCTTTTAATCAATAATGTTTCTTTCCTTTTCAGGAATGAATTTCATGACAAATTTCTACCTCTTTTGCTATAGCAAGTGAAAGTAGGATCAGCGTAAGGCAGCTATACCATAATCACTTTGAGCTCAATAAGGAGATCTTTACAGGCAACTTTGTTCTTATTTCTTAACGGGATTAAGAAGCTCAGCTCTTTAAATTCTTGCATATAACACTGACATTTCCAGGGTGTGTTTGGACCAGAGAGTTCAAAGAGAAGGAATAAAAAAGAAAAGCCAATATGACTTTGTTTTTTACCTTGCTGGAGGAGCTGTTTGTGCAAATCGCCTATAAGCTTATTGACCTGAATCTTTGACTCCTTGTTTTCTCTGGATTTGGCTGGAGTGTAGACACTGATAGAGCTCTGATAGAGGTGATTGCACAGCCCTCGGCTTTGCTTGGCACCAGACACCCCCCCTCCTTGCTCTTGACATTATCTTTTGCTGGCAATACTTCTGTTCTCCTGGACCTCATATTCCTTTAATTTTTAAAATTTATTTTAATTCATTACATTTTCTTTATGTAGGCTTTCCGACTAAATTAAGGACACTAATTCTTTTTGTTAAGCAAAGACAGGAGAGGGCCTGTATGTGTGATGATGTATTTTAATCTCCTAGGATAACAGGAATCTGCATAAGAACTCACAGTGCTACTTCTTCCAAAAATACAATAGTTACCTCTTACTGACAGAGTGGGGGTTCCTGTATGTTTATCTGTATGCCATTCAGCTGAAAAAAAATGAATCCTGTGCATCTTCCATACTTTTTGTCAGATGCTGAATATGGACAAAGAAAGGAAGGGGGTTCTCTCATAACAGCCTTCGAAGGGTGCGAAGTCAGAATTAGATTGGATCCTGGCAGGATGAAAGGAGACCTTTTTCTTCTGAATATGAGCGTTTTCCTTGTGCTTTACCTCTTTTGCTTTCTCATTTTTTTTCATGTTACTGGAGCTTAGAGGGCCACCTGTTTTCTTGCTAGAAGAGAAAGGAAATACCTGAAAAAGTTGGAGCGATTTTTTTCACCATTCACTTGAGAGCATGGAAAGGTTTCCAGAATAACAAGTATAAGACTGTCTATCCTAGACTCTTTTCTCTTTACCGGTATCCCATATGTAAACCTCTCGGGCTATATTTTCACTCCAGCTGAAATCCATGTTGGTATTAGTATCAGCTTTAATGGGATAAAAATTTGACTTAAGTTAGACAGGCAAACCATTCTTTTAATCAGGAAATTAAATAATGGGTCATCAAGCAGAAAACTGTATCTCAAAAAGAAACTAGCAAGCTATGTTTCAAGAAGTAAATACATTGATCCAAATAGAAAACATTATTTTAACTGTACAGAATTATGAAGTGAAATACTTGAACAACTTACTCAACTTTAAGCAGTTTATCAAAGTGACTCCAGCCTTTTCAGTCAGCACATTTTTGTTTCCTTAAGACTAATGAAATTGTGAGTTCTGTCACAGCTATAAAGAAAGGGGTTGTTTGGTTACAAGTAGTAGTGTAATGTACCCTTTCTAGAAAATCACAAAACTTGAACTTGGATTGACTTAAATTTGAGCTCAAATTTGACAGAAAATGAATTGCAAGTTAATAAGGGTAATCTTCTTGAAAGTGTGAAATGCACAAATAGCAAATTTCACCATGTTCTTAGTTCATACGTAATATAAATCTGCTGCTAATTTTATTTAGAATGAAGGTCCATTTTGCCTTTTTTTTGGTCTTATTTGGTGTTCTTGACACAAAAATTCTGAATACTGACATTACCTGGAAAATTGTTGTCAACCTGGGTCCAGAAAGCAGAGATGCTCACAGGCTGTGTTCTATATAAGTCATCAGTGTGGATAATGGCAGTAATGTAACTCCTAAATGATCAGAAAAAATAAATTGAGCAAATGCAACGTTTATGACATTGTTGGATAAATATTGGTAAGACAAATATTATTGATGGATAGATTCTTGTGGATAAGAGAAAAAAAAAGCATTTATTTATGACTGTTAAGTTTCTTTCTTGGGTTTAACTCATAGAAGTCTAGACTGTTCTTGAAACCATATATAATACAGCATGTATGTGGAAACATACCTCCAACAATAAGGAATTGGCTGCTTTTGATACTGAAGCACCTGTAGTGTTGATTATTTTAAATAAAAACACCAAACTGTTTTCAAGAAGGTAAATTAAAATTTCACTTTGTAAGAAGATATATATATATATATATATATACACTGCTACTTATGCGGCAGTGTGTGGAAATCACTTGAAATGGGAAGTGTATATGATAATAATTTCAGCTGCATGTTCTAAAATGATATTTTCTTAGCTGGATGAAGAATTCTAAATAAGAGACATAGTATTTCTGCACTGAGGAAGGAGCAGAATTGTTTTTTATTTAAGTTGAAATATGAACTTGTAGAAGAGTCTTTAGACTTGGAGTCTGAAACTTGCTAGAGTGTCTCTGAAGTCCTCTCTATGTTCCACTGCAGGGTGTTTTAGAATCTCATGGATTGTCGATTTCCATTGAAACAATTTTTGAAAATTATACTAAGTAACAGTCTTGTTTGTGTTGTCTAAATATCTTTAAAAATGTGCTTCTACTGCTTTTCTAATCAAGTGCCTAGAGCTATGTTAGTTTGAACCCCAGGTTGATACTTGAATATTTCTAATAGAGTTCTTGTATTTGAACTTTTACCAGGGAAAGACTGAAAAGATGCAATACTTTTTTTTTTTTCTTTTAAAACTGTAGAAGCTTTTGGGTAGCCAGTGCATCTAAATATTACTCATTTGTAGTACTGGTGTCACAAGAGTTGCTCCCTAAAAATTAGGATAAATACAAAACTCATTAATAGAGGGAAAGTCTGGAATACAGTTTAGAGAACACTTTCACTGTTCTGCAGGAAATATATTTGAATGAGTGATCCTTGTCTTGAAAGGACTTCAAAAGCACACAGTGCGATAATGAGGACGTATCAAACATTTAGAGAAAGAGGAAGCCAGACTCAGTTTAGATGAACTTGCTGCACAGCAGTGTCTTATCCCAGGAGAAAAGTGCCATAGCTGAAATGGCAAGAAATAATTGACACTGTTTTTTAACATGATCACTGTGCTGAAATGTCATTGTGTCAAGATGTCATTTTGTTTAACAAAGTGGTGATTTTAATATGAGCCAAAATAATTTTTGTACTGTTATTTTGGAGATTTAACAGCTTGCACACATGTAGGTACTCACTGATGCATGGATATTCATAGACCTTTCCTAAAAGTTAGGATAAGAGACTGCATTATTTCTAACATTTGCTGGATAAATAATTTTAAGAGTGCTTAGAGCAACTAAAAAAGTACATTTATTTCAAATGAGATTTATCCCAGAAGAAATTATGATTGTTAATCAGCATGGCAGAAAACAATAATTGCTTCCAAAGAAGCAAAGCATTGAGATGATTAATATAATCTGAAATAAAATGCAGTGGATTAACGTGTACAGGTGCTCATTTCTTTTGGATATGTTAACAAATTAATCATCTGAGGGCCAGATTTTGCTCAGACTTAATGCATTTGTAGAGTAGGATATCTCAGTTGACTTTGGTGGGCTTCACTGATACTATTTCTGATATACATCAGATGAAGCGATAATTGAGTCTAGTAATGATAGCACCAGATCTCTCTTTCTGTCTCTGTCTCTCTGTCTCTGTCTCTCTCTATATTCTTACAGGGTTTGTAGAATAAACCCATTTGCATGACACTGTACTCACTGTAGCTGTTTACTTTGTCCTCACACCAGATACCAAATATGGCAAAGTATGGAAACATCCCTCCCAATTTATTTAGTATCTTTATTCTCAGAGTTCTATTTCTAAAATCTTACTTAAAGATTTTTTTTGCATTATTTACATGTACTTTATACCCAGAATGTTTTATATCTGCTGGAAACTTGCACTGCCATTAAAATTAGAGACTTCTGTTTGGGAAATATATACAGAGAATCCCTTAAAAAGAGCTAAGCCACAAGAAGGACAGTTAAGTCCTGTAAGATGTCATTGGTATGCTTAAGAATAGTGTATGCTGACAAAAAGTAAGTTAAATGAATTAAGGACATTGCGTTTGTATTTTAAGTTGTGCATGGTTTATTTCAAAAGTCATGCGAGTATTGTTTCTGAAGAAAGGTTCCTGGCAAGGATTCTGGACTTACAGTGTATTTTTTAGGATTCAAGAGCAATACAGAGTGTATAAGCTGTGTTACTGGTCCTAGGCACTGTGATAAAGCAAATACCAAAGGATAATTTTTGTATGCTAATTTATAGTTTCTGAGGCTCTGGCATCAAGTTCATATGTACAGCCTCAGAATCCTTCTTTGATTGGATCTGGAACTATTGCTACTGTAGGTTTTGGCAGGAAGAAAGAAAGGGCCCCTTCCCCATGTCCCTAAGAAATCCTGTCCTTTCACGACCAGTTGCACTGGCCTGTTAACGTACGTAAGGTTATGTACCTTGCCAAATTGAAGTCTACAGTGAGTGACTCCCCAGGTCTCTGCATCGCATCTGTTTTCTCTTTTGGCAGCGCAGAATGCTACAGGCTTTGTAACAATTTATTTCTGAATTGATTTATTATAATTGAGAAGTGATGTTTCACTCTGAACAGCTGTATTAGGATGTTAACAATTTAAGTTTACATTTATGCTGCCAGGAAGAATAAGCACAAACTGAGTTTCAAACTTTTAATGTTCTCTCACTCTAATATAAACTGCTGTGTGCTGTTTGTGACTGGTACAGTCCTTCACCCAAAGCTATTTTGTCTGATGATAAAACCATGAGTGTATGAAGCTTGCACATTTTTCATCTCTTTTATGACCTTATCTTTTGTGAGTGGCTTCTGTGAAGGTATCCTAACTATAGGAAGCACCTGGCAAACATATATGATATCTGTGCTGTGATAAGCAGTTGTGAACAAGAAAGTAGATCTGTCAGTTCTGAACTGTTCGTTGTTAGAAATACTTTGTTGATTTAGCTGATTACAAAATACATTATAGAGTGACTAACAGCTGCTATAACAATCCTAGTCAAGAAAGTTCAATAGTTACATTGTATGAGACTTTCTGTAAGAGCCTAATATTGATAGGAACAACGTGGATTAAAACAGCAGGGTTGAGAAGAACTGCTAACCCATGTGCTTTTTTAAAGTACTGCAACTACTTGTGGTACAAGCTGATTAAGTGCAAATTGGGAAGTCTTTAATTTGTTAAAAAGATTAAAGTGAAATTACTTGTTAATATTCAAGTCTCTCCTTTCCTCTTTGTCAGTGTTGTCAGAGATGTTAGAGTTCTCCCTCTCGTGTTTCTGGTAATATGTCTCTTTTTACAGTCTTCAGATTTTCTGACCAACTCTACAACCTTAAATTACAGTGTTTTAGTGTGTTCACTTGCATCTATTGCGTAAACGCTAGGATATTAAAAACCACATTAAAGAACTTTGAACTGTTTTTGAAGAGCAGAACAGAAACAGTTAATGTTGGTAAGAAATAATAAGACCAAGATGAAAATTCTATTCATATTACAGTAGTGAAGCTTTTTGAATCAGACTTTTTTTTTTCCTCTTAGTTAAGCAGTATTTTGTGTATTCAGCACTTTATTGTAGGCAGAGATTTGTTTCAACTAACTTTAGCAGGCTAAAGAGAAGTTCCTAGTCTTAAGCTGCGTGTTTCAGAGGATGATTCATTTCAACTATCTCAAAAACCAAGAGGGGTCTCCTATCTCAGGCATCCTCAAATAGAATGAGTCACTGTGGAGGTTTCTCTCTTCCCTGTTTTATAGGAGTGCCTACACAATTAGTCTGGACTAGCTTAACTTTCAGACATCTAAGGTTAGAGGACATTAATTGTGTCCAAAGTGTAGGTTTATTACCAAACATACATAAATGACTGAACGTCCAGTAGGCTTAATTTACTCATGACTAAATGTACTATATGATATTATAGATTCTTGCTCATAGGATTTTTTTTTTTTTTTTAATGCAGTAATGTTCTTTTAAAAGACAAAATTCATTTACTGATTTTAGTTGCCAGAAGGAAAAACTTAAACAGAAGCAGATTTGCTTCATTTTAGAGCATTTATCATTGCTGGTACTTTTATACCACTCTCTGCTGGTGATGGTAAAAAGTTATTTCTCCTTTAACTTAAATATAAAATGTAATTGAGCAGCAAAGTGGAGAAATAAGCATGAGAAAAAAACAAAACAATGGGATTAGAAAGGAATCAACAAGTTAGTAGCAAGGTGAGTAGTATATATAAAGCAAAGAGCACTTGATTTGACTTGGAAGACACAAACAAAAAAATGTCCTGGACCCAATTAAATTTTTACACCTGTAAATTGAAGACAAAGGTAATCAGTTTTAAAATAAATATAAAAAAAAATATTCTTATTGAGACTGGAAAATAGTCAGTGAACGAACAAAAAGAGTAAACAATGGAAAGAAAATAAATTCTGTAAGGAAATAAACTCCTTTGTGCTAAACAAATGTTAGCTGCTAAAGTAGCATTAAGTAAGGAGAAAGAAAATAAAAAAGCTTGAGATGTGTTCTGTTATCAGCTCTTGTGCTAAGCTTCCTTTTGGCTTCTTAAAGTTGCAGTGTCTCCAGAACCAAATGGATTGACTTGGTTGTCCAGTTTCATCAGATCTTGATGCTCAGCTGAGCCTAGGATAGCCTTGCTTCACTGATGGATTCTGAAGTCCCACAGTAATACACTTTTTGTTGATTTCACAAGCAGATTGCTTCAGTGCAGAGTGAGAGTGGTATGGAGGGAAAGGTGAAATCAGTGTTGTGGTATTTCAGGTGTGTGATGCATGGACTTGGTAGTTGGCGAATAATAGAAAATATCAGTGAAAATAATTAAAAATACTTTTAGCTAAAAAACAAAGTTTTCCTTTATGTAAATTCTACATATTGTGTTCTACTCTATTTGCACAGGACATGCATTAATTCATGAAAATTTGATTATGAAAAACACGTAACACCATACTTCATGAAACACTGAAAAAACAAGTTAATGAAAAGTTAAGCCATCTGCTAACATACATTTTCAGATCTTTCCTCATCTCCCAAATACTTAATTACTGTGTGCTGTAGGTTGTATATCTTATCTGTAATTCTGTCCTTCTTTTGCCCTTCAACCCAGTCTTTTCACAGAAGTTTCTCCTCCTCTTTCAATCCTAATAGTTTTGTTTGTTTGATGTTCTGGTTGGTTGCATTGATTGAAAGAATGCTCAAATTTGCATGCTAACGCCAGGTTTGCATGTATTTTAACCTGAAAAAACTTTTATATTTTTGGAGTTAAAATTTTCTGTGCTTGGGCTCTATCTAAAAGAATTCTTATTGTTAATATTTTTTTTTTTCTGATTTAGTCCATAAAGATCTGTTGTTTACAGCGGAAGAAAAACATTTTCTTTAGTAGAAAAATTGCATGAAAAGAAGATTTTAAGAGCTTTCTATGGCGCTTATACAGCTTGAGTTAGAAACTTATAATCAGAATCGTCCTTGCTGTGAAGTGCTTTCCAGCATTTTGGAGAAAACTGGAGTTGATCTTGCCAGGTTTGAACCTTAGAAAATTGTCCTTTGCAACTCTCCAATAAAGAACAATTTGTTGCAGCTATTAGTAGCTATGAAGGCTGAAATATGGTGGTAAAAATATCTGATAGGTTCTTCAGTCTACTAAAAAAAAACAGAGCTCTGTTTGGTTACTACAAAATAACTATACAAATGCTAATTCAAAATAAGGTAGTTTGTTAAAAAACAAATAATTGCTAAAACTGCTTACAAGAAACTTGATAGATTTTTTGGCATGTGAGTATTTAGGGCTGTCTTCTGAAATGTAACTCCAGATTGAACTGAAGCATGTGAATTTCAAATGTCTGGATAAAATTGTGTTTAACAGAAAAAAATATACTAGATATTTGTGATGTCTTTTAGCTTTAAGTGCCTATGTATGAATACACTGGACTATATTTTTAGTACTATGAATACACTGAGCTATATTTTTGTTATCAAAGTCTGGAGTGAATATTTTATTTGTGTGAGAAGCTCTTATATTTAGGTTTTGAAAAACTATTTGTTTTATGAATGCAAGGAAGAATGTGTTATTACCAGATGTTACATGTGCACATGAAGTTAATACTTTATAGTGTTTGTATATACTCATGTACTTGAAAACTCTGGGTCACAATCTTATCTGGTATAAATATAGCTTCAGCGATAACATATGGGGATCTGGCATGGTTTGTTGTAATCACATTTCTTTACCTATGTTGCTAATAAAAGCTTTTGTTATCATGAGTGGGGAAAAAATTACAAGTTACTGCTTAATTGCTGTGCTTTTTGCTCCCTCTTGTTCTCCTGTTGTCAAATGAACAAACAGTCTGATTTTCACATTCTAAAATAAACACCATTTGTTTTTTAGTGCTGCCACACAGTTTTTAAAAAAGTCTGCTTCAAGATTGCTAAAAATATTTAAACCATAATTCAGTCCTATTTGACTGGTGTAATTAATTCTGTAGATTTGATTTTTTTTTCCCCTTCTTCATAGTGTCTTACTGTACAAGAGCTTTTTTGGTTTGATTAGTAGTAAAAAAAAAAAAACCAAACCCCAAACTACAAATGCAGTGAAGTACTGGCCTGGATAAGCCCTCGGAGACATCACTTAACACTTTACTCTGGCCAGATTATCTTGTGTTAGTACCTGAACCCCCCACCTTCACTGTAATTTTTCATAGTGGTTATTTCAAAGTATTTTTGCATGGAGCTTGCCTGGAATCTTAGGCTGAAATAATTGCACTTTCAACAAGGAGTTCTTAAAATAAAAATTAAATTATAATTTCTGAAAATTTAGCCTTATCATAATTTTCCATGTGTCTTATATACAGCCTTATAGTGGATAGTTACTGAAGGCAGACAGACATTCTCAGGTACTTCTGGATCACGAAAATTCTAAAATTCATCTGAAGTGTGGCATTTCTTTAGATAAAGCTGGATAGGGAGAAAATTATCATAGGGAATTGCTGGTAGATTATGACCTTTAAGGGAAAATTCCTTAAATGCTGAAATACCACAGAGTAGCTCTCCACTAGTTGCCTGAAAAGCCAGAATGTTCAGTGAAGCATATTTTTGTACTGAGTGTCATTAATTCACAATGCATAAGAAAAAGTTAGGTGTCAATTCAGGAAAACACATAACTGAAAACATATGTTCCTGGGGAGTAAAAAGCTGATTTCTTTCATTTGGGCATACAAACTTAATTGCTTTTTGTGCATTGGTTTACAGAATTAGGTGCAAGCTGTGGTTCTGGTTTTTAAGCATATGGAGTGAACACTGTTTTCCAAGATTTGTCTGTCCACAGAACTGGACGGATTGGATACTGAGGGCTTGTTTGAATCATTGGGAACTCACAGACGTTCACATGTCTATTTTTTTAATTTTTTTTTCCCATTGTGTCTCTGTTTATAGATATGCATGTTTTCAGTTATGCATATAAGCAGTTCTTTGGATATTGTAGGAGCTCTACCTAAAAGTCGCTATTGAAATATGTCAATACTGTATTTCTTTGATTGGTTTTTTAGGCAGTGAAGAAGGCATCCAGGAAGCAGCAGAATCTGATGGCGATGCAAGGTCCGAGAAACCAGGGCAGCTTGCTGTGGAGACTGAAGATTGGGATGGACCAGGTAGGAAAAAAACAACTGAAAGCCAAGAGAAATTTTGTAAACTAGATTTCAATATTTTAAAATATTATTATTTTAGTAGTTGTGTTATGCTTTGCATTGATTTTTAATGGACTATTTCTTTTACGATACTTTGGAGTCCAGGATTTTGATGAAGATAAAGTTCTTGAGTGAAAAATTGTTTTGGCTATACCATTTTGTAAATTGTTCAACGTATAATGCCTTATGTACCTGCTTGATATAAAGGAAAATGATGTTGCTGCTTAGAATTTTAAGATTAAAATTTATCAGCAAGTTTTAAGATCCATGGTTGTATTAAGGTAGAAGCTTTTCTGTTCTGTTTTCTGAGGCCAGAAGACCAACAAAACGCCTGTGTCTCAAGCTTTCTGCCTGCATTTAGCAATGTGTTGAGCTTAACAAATAGGTATGGTATCTACTGACATTTTCAAGGACTTTGTCTAGCTGTTTTAGTCTGATAGAAATAATTTAGCACACCTGGTCATAGATTTCAGTTGAAAGAGAAACTCTTAGATTGCAGTCAATGAAATGTTAGAACTTCACATTAAAACAGTATTTCATGGTAACGTTTTCTATTACGTGCAGTGAAGATGGTGCAAGCGTAACATTGTTAAGACACAAGATGTGGTAGTAACATTGGAATACTTTCTAAGTATCTGTTCAATATAAATATATAGAACCTCTGTTGTACTGTAAAAGTACCCAAGAAAAAGGGATAAATTGTATTTCTCGATTAGGCAATTCCACAATTGAATTCACTGCAATGTTTTCATAGGTATGGACTCTGGAATGGGCCTTAAAAATCTGTTATATTGACTATATTTTAATAGTGCTGTATCTGAAGCCAAACCTACTGTAAGAATAGCTGTATCTCTTATGGAAATTTTTCCTAAAAAGGATGAGCACATCAGAAAAGAGTTCCAGAAGTGTTCTGTCAATAATTTATAATGCAATAATAATATTTCATTAGAAAAATTCCTATATTTCAATCACATTTTCATCCTTGCTTGATTTTGCAAATTATTGTATGCTCTTCATGAAGAGAAGAACAGAACTAACGGTAATTTTCTGAAACCAGTAGCTGGAAAATATAATGCAAACAAAAATGAAGACATGGTATATCTAACTATTTTAATATAATTTAAAATGTTTTAATGATAATACACAAATAAGTTGATACTTTATATAAAGCACTATGGTGTTATATGAAAACAAGGTTTAATATTATAATACACTACAGTACATTTAAAATAATACAAAAGCCATCTTTGGATGTAACTGAATGGCCTTTTCCAGCTTCATAGTAGACTTAAAAGCTGTCAATGATTATCATGTGATTTGTTTTTAATTTCATGATAAATAAATTCTGTCTGAAATTGGTACATTTTTGATTGCTTTTTCGTTTTTCGTGTATTTCAATATAGTTGAATATGCATTTTGTGGACTGCTATTGCTTTTTATGTGAGCAAAATTTATACAAAATTTCAGAGATATCTTTTATGACAGTATGGAGTAAAAGGACTGTTTTTTACTAAGTTGAGAAAAAAAATTGAGTTAAACAGCAAGATGTGCGTATTTCTTGTAATATTTATTGGTAGCTCTGACATGAGATAAGATAGAAATGAAAACTGAATATTGGAAAATACCTTTTGACTTCAGAAAACTGATGACTACCAACATGAAATAAGCATCTCTCTTCTATTTAAATATTGGTTCTTTACAAGGGTATAATATGTATGAAGAAAGGAATAGATACATACCACATGCTGTATTCTCCCTCATACGTGCTTTCTGAAATGAATTTGGTTATTTATTGATATTTAAAAAAACCCAATCAACAGGAAATCAATTTCAACCACACAGTACAAAGATAACTTTGTTCAGATCTTTGAAAAAAAAAAGAGGATGAAATATTTTGCTTATTTAGGAACACATTTTAGCACAGCACAAACAGAACCATTAAGAACTTTTCCTCAGCAACTCTACTAACTCGTAGAAGAGTTGCTACCTCAAAGAGCAGATGGCCATACGTTCTTTGTCATCTGGTCTGTCTCTGGTCTCCTTACTGAGATGGAACTTTCTCAGAATCCAGCAGTGACTGTGTTCTGCATGATACAAGTTGCTGTTAACTGATAATATGAACTGTGACAACTCAAGGATTCATATAAATAGTAGAGCTGTTTTGTTTTGTTTTGGTTTTTTCCCCGCTAAGGGAACATATTCTTTTTTTCAGAGCCAGTACTTGCCAAGGACTGGAGTTCTCTGAGTTATTAATTAGCAACAACTTACTCACGGATGAGTCAAAATTAAGCTTCCAGCATTAATTAGAGTTTTATTTTGTTTGAAAATCTGCATTGTTAAATGGTTAGCATGCATTCCCAAGCCTTTGCAATTACAATATTTTTATGAAGAAAAATATAAAGTTAAATATGCTGTCACTTCAAAGAGTTTTGGCTGAAACAATCTTTGAGATCAGTCTTGTGACCTTCACTGACCATAAAAGAATTTCAGAGATAATGCCTACTCTGTGTAGTCACTTTTAGTGTTACCTGAATGTTTTTTAAACTATGCTCAGTTTTCATTGTTTTTCTCCTAATTTTTTAAAAATTCTTTTTAATGAGAACACTACTCTCAAATAATGGAAACTCAGCTCAATAGACTTTATATGAACAGACAGTAAAGGACCAGATCCTTTTTCCATTATAGCCAACAGCAAAACTCCAAGGAATAGAAAGAGTCTTCCACAGCATCCTCGCTGCCAAATTGA
>NW_010295983.1:0-5748 GCF_000700745.2 Antrostomus carolinensis
CCCGATCGTGGAGGGCGTTTCCTGGGCCGGGAGCTGCAGCCGTGGCCGGAGCCTGCCCTGGCCGCGCGGGGTCCCTCCGGCGCTACCGGCCGCGGTTTCGGAGGTTACAAACCCCGGCATTTCCCGTGCCCCCGGCCAGCCCTTCGGCCCGGAGAGCTCTGTGGAGAAATGCGGAAAATGCTACCCGGTGCTGCTCCAAATTAACGTTCTGAAATGGTGTGTGTTGTCTTTAAAAAGTAATAATGCTAAAAAAAAGTCGATAATGAATAATAATAATGCTAAAAACACTCGATAATCAGCGTCCGCCCGATCAAACCTCGGAACGTCCAAGGCACCAGATGAGGCCACGGGCAAAACGCCTCAGGACTGACTGGGGGCTTGGAAAGGAATGGCAAAAATTCTGTGAAACAGGTTGTATTTGAATCCAGGAGTCAAGTGAACTCCACTCCGAATCGATATGACCGAGGGGGCGTGGAATTAATTCAGTCGCAGTCTTTAGCACACATACATGGCACAATTTGGCAAACCACACAGTTTTACAAGCTATTAAAAAAGAATGTGCCCAGGCATCAGTGCAGAGGGCTCTGCAGTCAGACCTTTACTGAAAGAGCTTTATCCTGCTGCACTTTAAGGTACCTCAGCACCTCCTTGGGGCGTCTTGTATCATGAGAGAAGCTTTTACTGAGTGTATTTTATGCAAAGACCACATGAGGACCAATAAACTATTCACTAGTAAGACCAAAGCGTTCAAAATTTGGTTTTTAATTTTGTGCCTTTAACTCATATGCCGATTTTTATTAATTTGATTTATTAAGCTTACATTTTACCTTAATACTCAGATTCACTACAAGCACGATATAGTATAATTTAAATCAAACAAACAAAAACCACTTCATTTTGTGCTGAAGATAAATACTATCAATCCACAACTTCTGTAAACAGCTATGAGCAGTTTCTTTAAATTCTTGAAAATAAATCACAGCACAGCCCTGAGAGATTCTTGCCCTTATCAGATAAGACTTCTGCAAGTTTAGTGCCGTATTCTCTAATCCAGTATTTGTGCATACACAGAACTGGTTTCTTTCAAAGTGAAACCCCAGTTTCATGTGGTTTCAGGTTTCCACAGGAAATATTTACACAGTCCCAAGCAAACAGGGAGTACTCTGTTTAATTTAGGTCTCTAATTCACTTAAAAACAATACAGTAGAAGCCACAGACATTTATCTACATGCATTATCTTTTCTCATTATTACTAATTACTAAGCAGTTAGCTAGAATGTAAAGTGGCAAAATGAGTAGTTAGCACAGTTGCTGTTTCTCTTTGTTCAGGAAATAATTGTTCCTGAATAGTCAATTCTACGTGACTTTGACTTGACACACAGGCTTAAATAAACCTTTTTTACACAATGTTAACAGAAAATCTTTTGAGTGTCTTGTCTGTTATGTTCAAAGAACTGGGGTAATCAAACATTGATGTTTTTTTCCTTTAAGACTTTTATCAGATTACAATTACTTTTGCATCCCAGTGGTATTTTCTTCTCCATGGTAAACTCTATCTCCTGTTGACAATTGGTGACAATTGCTATATGTAGCTGTTAAAAAAGACAGTAATTCCAGTGTCTTTTGATAAATGTAATGAAACTAAAATATTAGTAGGTTTGGACAGCGTTTAAAATAATTTTTTACAGTCACTTGCCTGGTGAAAAAAAAAAATCTACATTACTGAATGAAAGCTCAAATACTTACCGGTACATATAAGGCTGAAATTGAGTCTCTAAGCCATAGATGGACTTCAGGCTTTAGTTTGCCAATACGTTTTCAACATCTGTTTTTTAATCTGTACATCAAGAAGATCCACCATAAAAGTGTCTTCCTATATCTTTTGTTATATTCTTTAAAATCAATTCCTCAAATAGATAACTTCTTGTTGATTAGTTTTAAGTTATGTCAGTCACTGGAACTTCAGACTAAAAGCAGCATAATCACTACCTAAAAGAACGAAGCAAAATTTTGACTCATTTACAAGATTGTTAAAAACATGTTAAAGAAAAAAAAGGAAAATATAAGTACAGGAAGTATAAAAATACAACATTAAATGCACTACCTACAGCAAAACGAGACAGGCAGCGTGACTTCACCTCTGCCTTACCTTGCATTCAATGGTGAGTATTCCCCCAAATATTCTTCCTACCAATCCACAGCGACAGTAACAGCTGATGAAACACACACCTGAACTGCAGACCCTGAGGCATTGTTTTAGCTTCTAGAAGGTGCTAATTTTCATTTTGAAAAACAATGAACAACAAAAAAAAAGAAAGATAACGAATATTGTCCTTAAGTACACAGACTTTTATGTATGGATCTCGGCCAAAAGCAAGGCATTGTCTGGGTAAAGTGGTGATGATTTTGCCCGGCCATGTTCTTAATTCCCACTGAAACTGCAATGTCTTGTTTCCAATATGATGCCACAGCAGAACAGGTAAAGCATATTAGTTATTCAACAGTAAACGGGATTTTTTGTTTCCAGTGAAGATAAAGCAGCAGTGAACATGTGCACCACACTGTTAACGTGAAGCAGCATCAGTGAAATGCTGCAGCTGTGGCCAATAATATCATGGTCGTCCAACGCCCTTACACTGAGTTTGTGTACCATTTTTATACCATTTTGCTATCACTCAGTAAAGCTACTGGTACCTCCTACTGGCACTTCTTACCTGCAGTTCCTGTCTGGTCACTTTTCAATTAATCTGTCATAAAATGCAGAAGAACTTCTTTTGTTTATGAGAACATCTTCCCATTCTTTACTCTCACACTTTTCTAACTAGAAAATATCCTACATGTTGTAAACTTAACAACAGTCTCAAAACAGATTCACATCACTGTTGCTACTGTGTCCTCATGCCCTGTTTTTACCATTCTCAATCTCTTTTTTTCCCCCCAAATACATATTTGGAAAGAGTCTGGGGGGGGAGATCAACCTATGATCTCTTTTCCTCTCTCCTCATCTAAAACTTCCCTACAGTAGCCAGACATTTGCTCATTAAGAACTGCAGTCTTCAGAAATAAAGGATGATACTAACTTGACTAACTCTCTGCAGGCTGTCAGGTACTGACAAAATCTTTCTGTCTTTCCTCTCAGAAGTTTATTATTCAAAGCCACCAACAATACAAAAAGAAATATGTAACCATGTGTCAGGTTCAGAATTCAAGAAATCTACCTTGAGAAACAGCAGGAGTTGATGCATTCTTTTCCCCCTTCATACACCACTTTTGCTGATAAGCCTCTCTGTGACAAAAGCTGTTGCTGAGGCACCTGTTACTCTCCTGTAGCCACAAGGTCTGTAAAAATCACAAAAAAGAAACATTCTCTTTCCACAGAGCAGCACCTGCCCTCACTGAGTCAAAGCAGATTCATATCTTCAGTATGTAACAGTGCATCAACACACATCCCAGCAGGAAATGAATTTCCCAAACTGAGACCATTTCCTAGTGGCCAAAGAGAATATTAAAGATGGAATTTCATATATTCACATATTTTTTCAAGATGGGGGAGTGGGGGAAAGATAGGACTGACTGAGCAAGTGGAGTGTTACACATATAAAATAAATATGGCACATCATGTACACATATATCATATATACCATCGTGTGTCTGTGGTAAGGCTATCCAAATTCTGTTCCTTCTTATCTTTACTATTGTGGGACAAAATCTGGGACAACTCCAGCTCTGCCATTCTGTGCCTGTTTTCAGGCACATTGTCATTGATTATTGTTCGGATGGCCTGGGCGGTTTATCTGTGACGATGCACAAGCCAGATAGCACTAGGTTCTGTAAAACAAAGAGAGGTTTGATGCAGAGATAAGATTCATTGCTCCAGTTTCAATGCTTTAGGCACAACATACTGATCTTTTTTGGATGCGAATTCTGAAGTATTTGATCCCTTCTCAGAAACAATGCCCTGCCCAGTGCACTAGATCACCGAATTTACTCTCTTCTAATATTAAAGATAAATATCAACCAAATATCTGCAACCATACACCCCTTTTCCTGAGTGCATGTGCTCCAGATTCCTAGCCTGTTATTAATCTTTACAATACACCAAACCTTCTGATTAATATAATTGTGAGAAACTGAGAAAATCTGTGGTATGAACACACTTGGGAATCTATTCTATTTAGGAATCCTAATAGCAACCAAAAAGCTGCTGGAGACAAGATGTTTAACCATCTGGTGAGAAGAGCAGGGACATGGTTTTTTTGAGGGTAAATCAGGTTTTGGAAGGTTCTAAGCTGCAATTTACATTCCAGGGTCAGGGAGCCTCCTACCCAGTCATTACACAGCTCAGCCCTAGCTACCGAGACCATACAATCAACGCGTGCCTTTTGCAAAAAAGCATGTTCACTATGGACAGACAAAGCTTGCAGTGACTTACTTTAAAAATATGGTATTGTGGTATCAGCCCTACTGCAGTCATGATGCAGTGCCCTTTACCCAAGGGAGGGGAAGGCCCAGTCTAATCTGGCAGCTGTGGGAGTGTTGGGTGATGTACCCAGGACACTAAAGATGGGGGAGGAAGCCTGTAAGACATCTTGGAGTCTTTTGAATTTGCTGTAGAAATTTGCTGTGTGTAGCACTGCTGACTGTTTCATTCAAAGAAAACCAGCAACAAAGAAAGGCTGCATTTTGTCACTGAGATATGTTAGAAGTTATCTTTGGTATTGTACTGTGCAGAACCTTCTGCAAATTCATGTTTTACGTGTAACCATGATAATAGTCACTCCTCCTGTTGTTAACTGCCTGACCTGTTTGGCCTGGCTACAGACTTAGGACTTTATTTGGAGTAACAGCTGTAGCCTTGCAATGAGGACAGTTTTCAGTAACTCCAGTGAAAGCAGTGCAAACTCCCAAGATGGTCACATTAATACTGGTTTAATTGCTGGAGTGTATTAGCATGGCCTATGCTGGCAATTTACTAATTTATCCCTCATTTGTATTAACTTAAACTAATCTATATATATTGCATTGGAGTTTTACACTGATTTTACAAGATTTAAATTTTATAATCCTTTTTAATCTGGCAGGTAAGTATATTTTCTAATAGCATTTAAAAAAACACATTTTTACACTCTCTAAATAGAAACTGGAGCAAGTTAAACTCCTTTCCCACTTTTACCTATTTCTATTTAACAGATAATTGGATACATTCATCCAGTATCTTTAGAATTATTGAAAAAAAGTACTGGGATGAAAGTGAACAAAACCGTAAAGAGCAAAATTCAGCTGACTTCAAGAGAGACAGCAGCAGATCTTTGGATCCCAGTTTCTGAGTTGCTGACTCTTCCTTAAAACCAGGCAGCAGATACACAGTTTAACTGGACTGCTCTGCGTACTCTCTGGAGACATCGGCATTTTCAAAGAAAGTTTCAGTTAAGGATGTCATTCCAAAGATATTTTTCCTTTGATAAAGAAACGTTATCTCTGCAGATTTTTTTCCTGACACAACTACACCATACTTCTAAAAAAATTTTTTTTAAAAAGGGGGAAAAGAAGGGACAGGGGGAAGCCAAGTTTGGTAAATATTGATTTAAGTATTTTGCTGTACAGCATCTTTAAATGCTAACTGCCCTGGGAACTCTGTAGGTTAGGCCGGGCGAGCAATAGGAACCAATACTGGCAATTTCCTTACACGAGCGTCTAATAACATTTGCAAGCGGAGCATGTCGAAGACAGGAGGTTTCCAGTGCGGAC
>NW_010295984.1:0-4660 GCF_000700745.2 Antrostomus carolinensis
CCGTAAAGCGAGTGACTGCTGGAGAAAGGGGAACTGGTGCTCGCCCTCCTCAGGTAAATGCTGGGGAAGAGAAAAATGTAGACTGCGGAAAGAAGAAGATGAAGGAAGGGGCCGGCGATGGAGGGCGGACGGAGGTGAGCTGCCCTTGGGCCTCGGCCGGGTGAAAGATGCGGTCTCCTGGTTGCTTTCTTGTGTATTGCTACAGTTCATCCCTCTGAAGGATTTTCTCTGGCGTTACAGTTACTCATTTTCCCACTATTTCTTTACTAAACTTCACTAAAGTTTGCCATGAAATAACTTTGTTTCTTTTTACACGGAGTTATATTGACACAATGGGAGAACAGCTCTGGTTTCCAGAGTTGCTTTTCTCACCGTGCCTCTGCACCACGAGGTTGGTAGCAAATCATAGAATCACAGAGTGGTTTGGGTTGGAAGGGACCTTACAGATCATCCAGTTCCAACCCCCCTGCCATCAGCAGGGACACCTTCCACTAGACCAGGTTGCTCAGAGCCTCATCCAGCCTGGCCTTGAACACTTCCAGGGAGGGGGCATCTACAACTTCCTTGGGCAACCTGTTCCAGTGTCTGACCACCCTCACAGTGAAGAAAATTCCTGGGGTGAGGAGAGCCTGCCTAAGGTGCTCTGCTTTTTCTGTCTTCATGGTGGGTAAATACAAGTCCTTCTGACTATGCACAGAGAGAGCCTTCTGCTAGCCAGCACTAATCCTGAGCCAGCTGCTGTATAACCGTGGTTATGCCCAGGCTGATAGCCCCGATGTCATTATATGACGTGTAGACTGGAGTCAGTTCCTGTTCAGATGGCTCAGAGTAGAGGTGTTCCCTCGGTTTTTGGACCTAGTAAAGAAAATCTGTTTTTATGTTGAATTTCTACAGTCTTTTAAAATTTATTTTTGTCTTGTGTTTAATAAACTATGTAGTAGTTTATTAGCATATGTGTAGTTTATTAAACAGGTGTACAGTGGTACATATCAAAGTAATGACTTTCATTAAGCTGAAGTCGTGTAACTTTACTATATGATTAATACTATATAATTAATCAGTAATAATGACTATTTGTTAGATATAGCACATATAGATAGGTATGGTCACCTAGCTGCTTGTGAAAAGTATATCCAGTCTATTTGCATTCTTGACATAATGTGATATTAGATTACTCTAATAATCTATTGATATTTTTCTTTGTCTTTAATCATTTTATATAGTTGAATCCCTGGCCTGCGTTTATCAATGAGCGTTTAGAGATGTACAATAAACTCAAAGCTGAACATGACGCACTCCTTGCAGAAAGGGCTGCAAATGACAGTAAACCCATTAAAGTTACTTTACCTGATGGCAAGCAGGTTGATGCTGAATCCTGGAAGACTACTCCTTATCAAATTGCTTGTGGAATTAGGTATGATTCTATTCTGTGATGCACTCAATTATTTTCCTACAGCTCTGTGTCTGCAGGTTGTGGCTGTGAGGGTATGGGTAATGTGTAATTCCTCTCTTAGTCATTTCTTTAAATTCTTCTCAAGGCATCTTGTATATAATAAACTGGAGGTAGCCAACAGGGTTTTAGTTTTGGAGTGTAATTCTTTTGCCTTATGAAGATACTGTTTTAAAAATTAAATAAGACTATAATTGAGATCTTTTAAACACACATTACTTGCATATTTTTCCCTGCAGGTATTGTTGTGTTAAGAACTAATTTGCTAATAAATTTACTCTATCAGATTGAATGTTAGCACATGCAAACTAGTTCTTATTGACCTGGGGAAGATGGCTGCTGAGTGACGTTTCAGTTGATTTCAGAGAGAGTTAACAGAATGAGTATTTTTCACTTAACTGCATTTTTATTTGCATGGGAGATACCCATCAAAAAGAGCATTGCACATCTCTGTGTTACTCAGACTTGCTATAGAGTAGGTTTGAACAATGCACACTGGACACTGTAATAGTTAAAATTACAAACACTGGGTGATTCCTAGAGGTAAAATGGAATGCTTAGGTGCCTTGTCATTGGACCCTTCTTTGTTTCTGTGATTTGGGATAAAGGAAAGGGTTGTTTTGCCTAATGGAAACAAAACTACAAAGTTATTCCATCAGAAATGGTATTTGATAATTTTTAAAAGAGAACCTCTGTGTTTTATTGCAATAGGATTTTCAAGTCAGATTAGTACTTTGAGGTGGCTGCCTTGAAGCCAGATATGTCATTGAATGTGTGAATCTCGAGTATACAGCACAGTTTTGTTAACTTGTCTCAGAGATGTGAGTAGGATTTTCATAAATGTTAAAGACTGCCTAAACGGCTTATTTATTTGGAATTTGTTTATGAGACTGTACCAACTCTGAGCACTCCTGAAAATCTCATTTAACTTGGAAGGCAAATTTGGGAAACTTCTACTTGCTGATTTCAAAAGATCACATACCATCTATTTGTTCTGTAGTCAGGGCTTAGCTGACAACACTGTCATTGCTAAAGTGAACAAGATGGTTTGGGATCTAGACCGTCCTTTGGAGGAGGATTGTACCCTGGAGCTGCTTAAGTTTGAAGATGAAGAGGCTCAAGCAGTGAGTATCTTCTACCAAAATCTGTTTGCCCTTAGATTTGCATTAAACTCAGCCTCAGGTAGTTATTTGCATCTTTACTGTGCTCGAAAGATGAGGAGACGGGAACAGGTTTGCTGTGCAGGTACATCTGCATTTTCTAATAGTTCCTTACAAGGGAGTTATGGTGCTGCAGATAATATGCATTCTGCTGTGTATTTGTAGCCAAGTCTGCTAGCAGATGCTTTAGTTTATGTCAAGTCTGTTCTCATTAAAATTTTGTATTTGCAACCTTCATGTTAATGTAAAGTAGGTCTTTTGAACTGACTCTGAAAGCAATGCTGAGTACAAAAGTACTGTCTATGTACCATCATAAAAGTACTGACTTGGCTACGCTTTTACTTTGTGCATACAAAAATATGTACTTTATTTTGACTACTCATTCAGATAAATGTGGATACCCAGTAAATTTGTAAATACTGTCTTTAGGAAAATCATTTGGTACAAGAAGCTGTCGGTCAAATTCATCACAGAGGTCTTTCATTCAAGTTTAGGGTTTTCATATTGGCTTAATGATAGCTCCCGTGAGATTTCGGTTTTCTAGTCCATGCAAATAAAAGCAGACTGAAGTCCTATAGGTTTAGTTTTAATTTCTCAAAACTTCAGGTGTACTACAGGATGAGAGTGTCATTTTTAACTTTATGGACTATTCTCCTTCAGTGCAGGATTTCCCATGCCTGAAATCTTCTGATTAGGACCACAACTTTATGTTGAAAATGCACCTTTTGTTTTTTATGCAGAGATGATTGATTGAAGTTCATAGGAAAAAAAGTTTCTGGATTAGTTTCCTGACTTCTTGACAGTAAATGAATCATTTTAATAATAGTTGAAAATAATAATTACTTGCTACCAGGCTGTAAACAGTTTTCCAGTGTTACCTTTTAAAAATATTGGTGCTTACGATGTGAGTGTTGCCAGGCAGGTCACTTCTGTTCTACAGACTGTTCTAATGTGGGACCTGCATCAAGTATCTTCAAGCATTTCAGAAAAGGTTTTAAATAAAATACTCAGAAATGCATTGTGCATATTCAGACTGATCCTGCCTTTTTTTACTTCCATTAGGTGTACTGGCACTCAAGTGCTCACATAATGGGTGAAGCTATGGAGCGAATCTATGGTGGCTGTTTGTGCTATGGACCACCAATAGAAAATGGATTTTATTATGACATGTTCCTTGAGGAAGGGTAGGTTTTGTATTTTGCTTTTTAGGAGCAGGCGGGTGGCAGTCACAGCAAAATTTCTTTTACCTGCTTGCTCCCGGAACAAAGTCACCTGCAGTACTGCAGATGGCTTTGTTCTTTGCAGTGTGTCCCATCCATAAGCTAGTGCATTGCAACCGGATCAGAAATTGCAAGTGAAAGCACGAATGATTCACTATTATTTTTGTGTTTATTTTAGAGGTGTATCAAGTAATGACTTCTCGGCTTTGGAAACGCTGTGCAAAAAGATAATGAAGGAAAAACAAGCCTTTGAAAGACTGGAAGTCAAGAAGGAAACACTACTTGAAATGTTTAAGGTGGGCTGTTTTAGAAGGTTGTGAAGTATTTTCTAGCATCCTGTAGTTATTCTTTAAGTACTTGTAACTTTAGCTGCATTTTCTGTTAGCAGTAGAGGAAGGTCTATTAAATTAACTTTTTAAGGTGCTATGTTCTTATAAGCTCATTTGTGATATTTAACAAAAAAAATGAGCGAAGGTATAATTCTTAGGTTCTTGGCAATATGCATGAGATTTTCTGCAACCATAGGAATTTTCATTCTTCCTCTGGGTGACTTTGGCAAAATCTTTGAAGCTGCATTCTTCATTAGTTTCTCACAGATGTAAATTTGTAATATATTCAGTGCAGTTATGTTATATGTATATGTATATTATTGGCTGTTAGTAAAGTGCTCTACATACTACAACTATGTGTAGTTGATACTACAACTGCACGTGCTGATGTATTCAGAAAGCTTCATGAAACATTTATTAGCATGAGGACTCCTGAGAAAGTTCAAGTGACACTAAAAGCTGATCCTTTCTCTTTAGTACCTAGCTGCAGATAATGTTCTG
>NW_010295984.1:4683-5748 GCF_000700745.2 Antrostomus carolinensis
TTAGGACATCAGGAGAGTTGTAGTGTCATTTGGGTTGGAAGATACCTCCATAGGTCTCAGTCCAATCTCGTGCAGAGAGTCTGGGGTCAACGCTGAAGTCACACCAGGTTTCTGAGGGCTTGTTAGGCCTTTCAGTTAGGTCTTCAAAATGTCTAAGGATGAAGACTGCACAACCTCTTCTCTGGGCAGCTTGCTCCACTACTTGACTATCTTTCTGTCTATCTGTTCTTTTATAATCATCTTTAGATGCAGCATAGCATCGGGTTTGCAAATAATTTAAACTGCTGGCCAGTCTCTTGCTTAATAAGGAGTTAACAGATATGTGTGCTGCTTTTCTTCTCAGTATAATAAATTCAAGTGTCGCATCCTGAATGAGAAAGTCAATACTCCAACTACAACAGTATACAGGTAATTATGTATGCATCATAATATTACTGGATATAACTTCCTACGATGAAATACACTAAATAAATGTTTTCCTATTCTTAGGTGTGGCCCCTTGATAGATTTATGCAGAGGGCCTCATGTCAGACATACTGGGAAAATAAAGACCATAAAAATCCATAAGGTAAGTGCCTTAGACAAATGTTTTCACTGAAAATGTGTTGCTGTCTTTGAGCAATGCAATGGTGGTTTATCCAGGAAAGTACTGCAAAGTGGCCAGAAACTCAGTGTAACAAATTGGGAAAGGGCTGTGTGCTAGAATGATGAATTCAAATGGTAGGAAGCCCAACTAAGTGTCCAGGGCCTGCACTTCCAGCACAGATGGAATGTGAGTGTGGCTTAAGGCTTGGTTGAACTGTATCAGTTACAATTTATAGTTTTTGCTCAGCTGATGGTTACAGTTGAGTGTGAATAAACAGTTGGAATAGGGTGGATACAAAGAGAGCAAATAGGCTTGAAAAAAAAAAAAAAAAAGATGAGAGAACTTGAAACCATTTTTACATATTCTGTTCACTTGTTCTTTCTGGATTTTTCAAATCAGTTCTCTGAAATTTAAGATTAAATAAAACTCTCCTTGTGCCTAAGTTGTTGAACATTCCTGACACAGCTGGTAAGTGAGCC
>NW_010295985.1:0-10037 GCF_000700745.2 Antrostomus carolinensis
AAGAACCGAACGGAGCGGCCCCATCCCACGGCTCGGAACCACTCAGTGGACTCTCTTGATGTGCCTGACGTGCTTTCTCGGGGCTCAGTGTGGGACTGGGCACAGCCACCTCCTCTCCATGGGGGACTTGTTACTTCTCTGTTCTTTAACATAAAACCCTTGAGAAAACTATACACAATGTCTTCAGCTCTTACTCCGCCGTGGACGTGTTGAGCTGTTTGGATTACAAAAGAAAGATTCTATTATTTTGTAATAGGGTAACAGAAAAATTCGGGTTGGAAAGGACCTGAGGAGATCACCCAGTCCATCCTTCTCCTGAAAGCAGGGTCAGCTGAGCTTCTGCCTGGCTTTGTATCCACCACCCCACAACCTGTGAGCACAACCGCTGTGAAACAAAGTGGATTTCACAGAATTTCTTGGATGAAGCAGCCTGCACATGCAATAAAACTTTGTCAATCACAGGAATAAATTTCAGTCAAAACACCTCGTAAACACAAGAGTCTACAAGGCAAATCTGTTAAATTGAGGTTCATTTTCACCAGTTAGTCCTTAGGAGTTTTTATTTCTATAGGATCTCAAGAATTTCTGCCCCCAGAATGAGCTCGAAAAGAACATAATTTTACAGCACAGGAGATGCTTTAGCGTTAGAGTACAGAGACTTTAAGTCAGACTCTGCCATTACTTTACTTGGTAAATTAAAAGTTTTTTTTTTTTTCCTGAAATACTAAATCTTGATGGAAAAGTGTATGAAATGTTCAATTTTTATTGGATCTGTTGGATTTTCATCTTTACAGGGGTCTTTGAATACTGACATTCAATAAACCATAAGTAATGTAAAATGAAGTAGATAATGCTCAATTAAACTGACTTAAATAATTTTAACATTTTCTGGTTGGTAAGCACGCATTGAACCCTAGCAAAATATGGTATAAAATCCTTTCTTAAAGAAACCCTGAACAACAGAAACTCTTAAGGCTTCATAAGACCTCTGAGACATTTTATTTGGCTGTCTCCCTTGTGCCACCGCGATGGAGAATGGCTGGGCAGCTGAGGTGTGTCTGGCTTCTCTGCCACCAGCCATTTGCCCTCTGAGTGGTTCATGTACGCAGTCCATTTTGTGTTCTCATGTGTAGACTTCTACACTCGTACCATGGGATAAGGGGTTTTACAAAACAGTTCAGCTCACATATGGGAACTTAGTCTTTGTTTAGGATTCCTGATATCTTGTGTGACAAAGTGACAGAGGTAGTGCTGTAGACTGCTGCTCAGGAAAGAATGGAGTGAGGGAGGAGGAAAGTTTTAGGGATAGTTTTCTGATTTGGAAATAAAGGATAAAGAATGATTTCTGGGATAAGCAACACGTGGTTTGGATATTGGCAAGTGAAATTGTGGGTATTAAGGGATAAGAAAGTAGTAAACAGATTATAGTCGATGGAAATGTGTGATAATGAGAGAGGTAGCTGTTACAAGGATGGAGATACAAGTAGGACACCCCAGCTTTGCATGGATTTTGTTTCATTTAATCATGTGCCAAGCAGGCATTTTTATACTTTTGACTACGAGTGTCTGATATGGTTCTGTCTCTCCCCTTCTCGCCCTTTTAAAACTGTCACTACACCCGTAGGTTTAAAGGGCGAAACAGGCCAGAGTTCCTTTTCAGTTTTATCACTTTGTAGCAGGAAAACAGAACTGTATAGAATCTGCTTTTCTTACACACTTGTCTAGCCTTAAATATAAACAGATTTAATTCTCTTTTTAGTCCTATTTATCTTAAAAACATTTATTTCATAATTAGGAACTTTTCTACTACCTTTTTCCTCTTACAGTCCTGTGGATAAGGTGTACCTCTTTGTATATGGACAACATTGCTAAAAATGGGGCTACTCCTGAACATCTGTTTGCATATGTTCTCTCTGACATGTATGTTACTTGTGTTGAAATTTACAAGCAATTTGTATAGATTTTTAATTTTACATGAGTAGAAGAAATACTCATTATGGGTTATGTGGATTCACCATTATTAGTTCCTTATGAAGTCTCCTTTGAATTCATAAAAAATCTTTTCAACTGTGTTCACCAATGTCAGTTGTTTAATTCTACTTATAGAATAATGATCTAGGTGATAAATTTTTATATTCTAGTTACTTCACATCAGTAGAAACTCTCAGGATCATGGAATAATGTGTATTTTTTTTACAGTGCTCAGGAAGGCTGAAGAATGATTGTGCTAACTACTGTGGCCAAGAAACTCCCAATATTCAGAACAAAGTTTGTCAGTGCAATGCTCTACAACAAATAATGGCTTACATGATGTGAAGTTGTAGAGCAGTAGAGGCCTGAATCTACCTCCAGAGCTAGTATAGATCTGTACATGGTGTCTTAAAGTATTTTCTTATAATCTAAAATATTTACCTCATAGTAAAAGAAACCATAGTTAAATAGTTAAATACAGTCTGTATCTGGGCAGTGCACCATCTATCAGTTTTATTCCAGAATGTCAGGAATGTGTTTGCAACGATCACAGTTGCCTCACAGAGTATAGTTACACGAGATAGTGTATTTGATAGAATCACAGAATGGTTTGGGTTTCATCCCTAAAGTTAGAATTATGCAGCTTTTCTCTTCATCCAATAAATTGGGAGATTTCTCAGAAGCTGTGTGTGTGTTCTGTGGCCTCTTCCCTGAGGAAGGATTATTTCAAGAGCTTTTGTTGTTTTGCTGTTTTGCACAACAAATAGCTGCTGTGTGGTACGACCTCCTTTAGAGTCCTTAGCACCTGCTCTTGGGCTTGTTTTTCTATAAGATTTTATCTTTAGCTGCTATTGGCATCAGCTTGATAGATAAAATTTGTTGTGTTTTGTGGGAATGTAGAGTGTTTTGTGGGGATAATGATCAGCCTTCACCTTTCTATTTTGCTGTTTTTCAGATTTAGGTTTAAATCATCTGATTCAGCCACCTTACTTGCTCTTGTCTTTAACTACAATACATGAAATCACGTATGAGAAATTGAATATAATTGTTATGAAAGAAATAGAGGATAGTGGGAAAGAATATCAGTATCTATCTTTGGATAAGTGAATAGACCAAGGTAAAATAGTTTCTGAATAAAGCATGTAACTATATGCATAATTATAACTCAGTGCCTAAGCAAAAATAAAATTTTATTTAATTAATTTATTTTTGTGCTAAGAAACCAATGTTACCAAGATTCAGTGTAAGGTATCTTCTTCCATATTACTGTTTCACTTTTAAAGTATGTATATAGAGTTTTGCCTTTAGCCAGCTTCTTGACTTTTTTACAGTTCTAGTAACCACCATTTTTTTTCAGATTAATTAGGGACCTCCCATGAGATGCCATGGTCCCATGTGGCACCATATCTAAATCATTACCAACAGCAAGAAGCTGTATTACACTAACTGAAATTTAAACAGATGAACAAACGATAAAACAGACATCAAAGGTAGTTAGCAAATACAAATCCACTATATGTATTAAATGTCAAATCTCCTCTGCCCCATTCCTGAGTCTTTTGGCAAAATACACGCAGTCCACCTTCAAGGACCTCTGGATTACACTGTATGCATACACACAACAGATTCTCCTCTCACATTAGTGTGATTAATTAATAGATAGTGGATACTTTAGATGTTAATAAGGTATGATAATATCCCTGTTCAGCAATGTCACTAATGACAGAGCAGGCTTCAGATGTTACATGTGAGACCTCTGTGAACCACCTTTCTGACTAAGAGGCTTGTGTGTTTAATTCAAAATTAAATTTTTCTTGGAAACACAAAACAATTTCAATTTTTAAATTTCCTAATGCTGTAGCTGAACAATTCTGAATGGATTAAGCTGTAACCTGGTAGCATACTTACACCAAAAGTGCTTGTTAATATGGATGCAAGTAATTATTGACAGTGCCTTGGGAGATTCCAGGAAAATTCCAGGGTGTATATTGTGTGAGGTGGTGCTGTTGGGAGAGAGAGGAGACATATGCCATGTAGGCCAGTGAGTGCCACGCACAACCTAGTACTCACTGCTGCCCTGAAATATACAGTGAGGATTCTCTTAATTTTAATGAAGGTGATGCTAATTACACTAATGTGGGAGGAGAATCAGCTTTGTGTATGTGTAATCCAGAGGTCCTTGAAGGTGGACTGCATGTATTTTGGTAGAAGACTCAGCAATGGGGCAGAGGGGATTTTAACATTTCATTCATATTGTGTTAAACTTCCCAAAAGATCAGGTTTCCAACAAGTTGTACAAGTCTCCAAATTGATGATTTCAATATTCAAAACACTGTCAGTAAGTCCTCTGCTAGAGTATGGTTAAGTCAGGAGCAAATGTTCAGCAAGGCAGATTTCTTTTTGTACAGTCTGCGAGATTTTCTTGTTAGATTTAACTCTAAATAGTTATGGCAAAAGAAGGTACGTAATCTACTATCTGTTCTAACCCTGAGCTGCAAGTGAACTAATCATGATATGGACTTCATGGTATAAACAAACCAAAAAAAAAGCGTCATTGAGAAAATGAGCATGATATTAATAAAGATTATATTGATTTGTAAGAGAGAGAGAGACACACACACAGAGTTACACATTTGTTTCCATAATGCTAAGTGGCCAGCACAAAATCCTATAGAACTTCAGAAGATAATACCTTTAGTATACTCATTGCAGAAATGAATTATATGTAAAATAAACCACAAAAATGAGGCAAAGTTGTAATATTACTAAATAATGCCTCTTTGTGATGTGGTCTGGGCAGGTATATTATTCTTTGTTCCTTTGTAGGTGTGGATAAATTGAAATTCTTTTACAGTCAGTGTGAAACAGCACTGTGAAGCACTAAATGTTGTGTTTATAAATGTCATTGCATGTGAGTAAAAATTATATACATTAATATGTATATTCATGTACAATTGTCACATCAGCAAAAAATATAGAGTGGATACCATTCTATTTGTGTAAGCTTTAGTAAATCTTTTTTTGTAGTGACTTTCGATTTTGAATTGTAGGAAGCAAACATCAGTGTTTGTGCAAAAATACCTATCAGTATAATGTTTACTCTTATTATGCTAGGTCATCATAAATTGCTGTCTTTTTAAATGAATTTAAAATAAACATCTTCATTCAAGATCTGTAAAAGTGTAGTGAGTGAAACAGCTATGTAAGATGTTATACTAAACAAGATATTCAGGAAAATTACCTCAGGAACGTTTTATTGTTCTCTCACCTAATCACAAAGTAACTATAAGAAAATATAACAACTTTTTACTGTCATATCTACTGTCTTCACATTTACTCTGAAACTTATGAGTAAGTAGTTTCAATAGGCTGTTTTACTGCATTTGACAATTGCATATGAACATTACTTATTATGATAAATAGTTTCTATAATGTATTAATATAAGGTTTTAGTTCGTAGTTATAAATATACTACAAATCCAGCAACCATTTTGTTGACAAAACATATCAACAAACTAAAGAATAGGACTGATTAGTTACGGAGATTCAGAGACTTTTCAAACAATTTTGCAAATTTAAATACCTTCAAATTTAAAATAAGTTGCAGGTAAAGTCTCTTGATTGCATGAAGTGGATTATGACCATGTTATCCAATAAATATTATTTGTTTTCTTGCAAATGGAAGGTACATGACATTTACATGTAAATGAAAAATAATTTTTTAATAAGTGGTCCTCTTTATTTTTGCAAACATTTAGGTGTGGGTTATGGCAGTAGTCCTTCCATTTTAGAATGCTGCATAACTATGAGCACTGAAAAATAATTACCAAGTAAAATAACTTTGAAGTATATATCAAAGTGGGTTTGTCCTTCTCTTCCCCAGACGTGATGACATAAAGCCTAATACTAGACCTTGGGATTCTATTACTATGACTCTGTAGGATTCTCCTGAGTACAAGAGATGGAGAAGGAAAAAAGTAATAAAGCCGCCTGTCTCCTTTTAGTGATTATTACTGAGCAGTAACATCAAGCAGGTCTGAAGGAAGGCCTTTGCCGTGGTTTTATGTTTACATGTATCTTCAAAACGTTCCTGTTCATTCTCAGTTATACAAGGTCCCAGATTCAATGCAGAGTTATATTTACATCTATGCTTGCTTTTACTCTTAGCTTGTGCTTAGCTTTGAACTCTGCTGCTTTTAGAGAAGGGCTTGTGTGCCCTAAAGTTGTCTTTTTTCCCTTGGCTACACCAGTGGATCTAAATAAAAGGTAGCACCTCTACCAACGATCCTTAGTTTTAAGCAGTTTATTAATAGCAACAAAGTTCATGGTTCGAATCCTGGCTACACGGAAGTCAATGGAAGTGTAACCGTTATTATTACTTTGTCATGACTGTACTTCAGTACAGCCAAAATTTCTCTTTTGGAACTGCTCAAGTGCTTCACATTATGTGTCTGTTTAAGTGCATTCCTGATCTACAGACAGAGAGCTCAATATCTTTCAAAATTAAGTCTTATGTAGTTAGACAGATTATGCAAAAACACTGTTTTTGCTGGGTAAATGAAGAAAGTCATTATAACTTTTTATCTAAAATCTGATTCTAAACAATTTGGGAGGAAATATATACTCATAGTTTAGGCTTTAAAATTGCAACGTCTAAGTTAATTTCCATCTTCATTCAAAATTTTGTGTTTCTGTGCACTATTTTTCTCATTTAAGTTTCTCCTTAAATTACCTGAAAAAAAACAGAACACTTCCTGTCATCACAGAGATACAGATAAATATGCAGGATTTATCTCTAATGCAGTGGCAAGATGGATTGTATTTTGTTGATTTATTTGAAATGAATAGTTACTCAGAGCAAAACAGATATTAGCCTTATTACAGGAAATAGTGGGTTCTAATGCTGCTTTCTTCATCTTCCAAACAAGAACAAGTAAACCCAGCACATAGCTGGTTATATTTCAGTGCTCCTTTATTTGCCCTGGCATTTGCTTCACTTTTATATAAATATCAATTAGTCCAAGTTGCCTGGGTAACGTTATTCATTCTATTGTTTGTTTACATGCTCAATGTCCTTCAAGATTGTAGTGATAATGGGCTGCTACTTTTTTTCCCAGAACAGACTAGTTCACTTTTCTCAATATCTGTCCAGAATACAGAAAATCAGTGGTTGCAAAGTTATTAATTTTTAATTTTCATTGTGAATTGAGTACTATTATGGTGTTTAGCTGAATAATACATTATGTCTAATGGTGCCTACTATCATAAATCACATTTTGAATATAATCTTTTTGAAAGGTAAGAAATTTTGCCTTGGAGTATTCTGTTGATCTGTTTAAATCTCACAAACGAAACAAAACAAAAAAAAAAATCATATGTGCCAGAGGAAGATTCTGACAGAAGATTTTTTTTTTTGTCATGAGCAAAGTTTGCAGAATTAATTGTGTTAACAGAATAAAATCAAGTAACAAAAACAGTCTTTTACAAAAATGCAATGTTGGAACAGGCATAAAATCTATTTTTAAAATAACAAGAAAATATTTTCAGCAATATTTTTTCTTAAAATGTCTTTGTTAACAATAGAAATAATATATATTAGGTAAATACTGTCAACATTATTAATACCAAATCCTAGATCCACTGTAAGGAAGTAAGAACACTGTCATTTTTATCTTGGTTGTGACTTTGGATTCCAAAGTGTTGAAGAAAACTGTAAAAGAATCTAGAAATAAAAACTTGGCTTAACAAAATAATTTCTTCTCCTCTCCAGTATGCAAAAATAATTCCTCCTCATCTGTGACAAGAGCACCTGATTGAATAATCTGCCAAACTATTCTACGTAGTTTATTCCATCATGTTGAGTTTTGGATAGTATATCTAGGCTTTATTCTCAAGAAAGTAGATGCTGTTTTCAGCTTCTCTCATGAGAGGTATTTGGAAGCTCCAGATATTTCCCTAACTGAAGCAGAACTATAAAACTGAGTTGTGAGCTTTTGCTGCAAGAACTTGAGGAACCCAGAATAAGAAAACTGTGTATCAATAAAACTGTCTAAGGGAACAAAAACAGGAAATGTTTTTAGATGAGAAAGAGCTATCAGGAATTTAAACAGGAAAGACTGAGTACTGTTTGTTACTGCAGAATGCTAATGCTATGTGCAGAATGACCATTGCCCTAACGATTAGAGCCTTAATAGAATCTCAGTCCAAGGTCAGACAGCCCAGGTCAGCAGTGCAAAGTGGTCCACAAGGTACCTCGCCCGTTAAAAAAGCTGAAAATTGAAATTGAGATAAGGGAGTCAGGGGTCAAACCATCCCTTAAGTTAGTAGGACCGAGTTGCAAACAACAATCTAGAGCACTCTAAACAAACCAAAGTGTCACAGCTAAGGTCAGAGCAGTCAGAGGGAAGCTGTGAAGTCCAGACTCCAGCTGGGTCAGAGTAATAGAGTAGACACAGTCATCAGGAGCTGATCAGGAATGGAGGTACAAGCAGGCAGGGTCCTGGCACACAGTGGGCCATTATCTTCAGGACAGAAAGCCTTGAAAAAGAGGAAGACGTGGCAACGGTTTAAATGCCATCATGATCCTGTGCTTTATGGTGTGACTCCAGAGCTGCACTTCCCACAGGCGTGGCAAGGCAGGTAGGCTATGGACAGGCACCTGTTGGGTGGCTGCTTATCACGGGAAATCTCAGAGGCTTGTAGGGCTCACTGCTCACAAAACTTGTCAGTAGATAAACCATTACAATTCTTAGCAGCTCCTTTGCAGATGGATAAGAATTATTATGTCAATGAATAGCTGCAGTTCACAAGTTTCCACTTCCCCGAGGCTCTCCCATGGGTGGGCTGGACTGGAGCCTGAGGCTCTGGTTTCGGAACAGACCTGCCAGAAAGGGCAAATTTTCCCCCATAGTTGTGTCTTAGACTGAAACCAGATAGGTAGTGAGCAAAAAGGTTTGGAATCCATAAACTGCATTTTTTAAAAAAACAAAACAAAACAACCAAACAACCAAACAACTAACCAAACCACAAAAAAACCCCAACCAAAACCAAAACAAAAAAATCCCCACCCAAACAAACAACAGAAAAACCCCACAGAACCAAAACCTTATAACCTCATAAATTCTAAACTGACCCATTTGGTATGTTTCCTGCATCTTAAATAAGACTTGTCTCTCACTGATCTACACTTCCTTTGCATACTGGAGCAAAGTAAGTGTAAGTCCCATCACAACCCTTGTTTTTTGCTAGGCAAAGTTGGCATGAGTTTGGGCTGTATTGTGCTTTTTCATTTCAAATGATATTCTGAAGTATGTTCAATTAATGTATAAAAAGTAGTTTTCTACAACAAGTTTCTGTTCCTACAAAACCAGACCTGATGTTATTGTACTATCTATTAAAAAATAACGATGGGATGATACATAGAGAAATATTATAAAAAATAAATATGATATTAACATTGAAATGGTGCTGTTGAGATATCACCTGCTACAGTAGGCTGGTCAGCCTGAGTCAAAGTAACAGAAAATAGATGTAAAATTCACTTCCTTATTAATTAAAAGGTAGGAATAAAATCCATTCCAATCAACATTTGACTGAATTTATTTTCCGAAAATAAATATATATATATTTTTTTTATGAAATCCTGCAAGATTTTTGACTTAAGTATGCCATGACATTCAGATTGAAAATACAGCAGTGTGCTTTATCCATGATTCAGACCTTGGAAATATTTAAGAGAATTGAACTGGCAGATTTTTAAAATGTATATAAAATTTTGTATCTATATATAGATAAGTATTTTTGTAATTTGTGGCACTTATGTAAATATTATATCCAGAGTTTCAGCAATGGATGGGATTTGTAGAAGGATTCTGCAGGGAACAGGACTAATTTCTGTTCTGTTTAACACTGTGCTTGATAACTTTGAATTAATTATCGTACCATATCTAATAAAAATTGCACAGGACACACAGGTCAACAAAATATTAAGTAATGATGAGGCTAAGGCAGTTATGCAGTGACCTAGAATGATTGTCTGCCTTCCAGTACCTGAAGGGGGCCTACAA
>NW_010295986.1:0-892 GCF_000700745.2 Antrostomus carolinensis
TCGGCAAACTTGCTGAGGGTGCACTCAATCAGCAGTGGCACGAAGGCACAGCTTCCTATTTGGGGTTCAGGGCTTGCAGGGCAGATAAAACAGTTTAGCAAATGCTTGTCTGTCAGCAAGAGGAAATACAAGAGACAATTCCCAGGTTCCTCACAAATACACCAGGTGCTTTACCCAGTCCTTCAACCCAAGCCAATTAAGTGCAACAAACCACCTAAGAAAATAGTTACTATTTGTTGTCACTTGATCATACAAGTCTCTGCTTAGATATAAATACCTAGTAATGCAGTGTACAACTAAGAACTCTGTGACAGATGTATCAAAATAATCATTATTATTGTGGTTATTCATTATAATCCATTCACACCTACACAAATTTACATGCTGTGTCTCACAGAGAAAAAAGAAGAAAAAAAAGTAAAAAAAAAAAACAAAAAAGTGTCATTACATACAAAAAACCTGCCCCTAAGAGAAAAGGCAGTTAAGAAGTTTTGCCAGAAACATAGACGTTCTTATTTCTTATAACTGTATATCTTTATTATACAGTGTAACTTACTGTGTTTTTGGTAAGAAGGGCCACCTTGTGAGAGTAAAATCTCCCCTGGCTCCAAGGCAGAGACCCCCCCAGCCCAGGCTGGGCCAATGGGCACTAGAGAAACACCTCTGGGAATCCATATCTGTGAGGGGAAGGATTGTCCTGGAAAGAAGGTGGAGAGAACCTGGAGGAGAGGCCATTGACCTGAACAAAAAACCATTGGCCTAAACAAAGGACAGACAGACAGAGAGAGCTTCGTTGCCAGAGGAAAGAGGAGGAGGGGGGACAGAGGACCTCGAGACACCCAGTTCACTTGAGGAGTAGGGGAAGACAAAGGAGGTTCTGCAGCCCATGGAA
>NW_010295987.1:0-7188 GCF_000700745.2 Antrostomus carolinensis
GAATCCACCCAAACCATGACATATAGGAAACCAGTAACAGAGAGAAGAACACAAGCCAAATCTCCTGTTTCCAGCTTCAGGACCTTCTTCCATGGTGTGCAATGAACTCCTGGCACTCAGCTCTTCTAGGAGGGAAGGCATTGCAAAGGTAAGAAGGGAAAACGGTTGGGAACTTGCAGTGTGAGTACTCTCTTGCAAGTGGCTAGATGCAATCATTTCTGTTAAACATCTAGTTTTACATGATGAAACAACCCAGGAGCAACCACCTTAGCCCTGTGCATCTGACTGGGTGCAAGCCTGACTTGATGAAGAGCAAATCAAACATGGTGGTAGCAACTGGATTTCTGTATCACCACTTAATAGGAGATCATAGAATCCTTAATGTTGGAAAGACCGCTAAGATCCTCAAGTCCAACCGTCAACCCAACACTACCATACCCACTAAACCATGTCCCTAAGCGCCACATCTACATGTCTTTTAAATACCTCCAGGGATGGTGACTCAAACACTTCCCTGGGCAGCCTGTTCCAACACTTGATAAACCCTTTCAGTAAAGAATTTTTTCTTAATATCCAATCTAAACCTCCCTTGGCGCTAACTTGAGGCCATTTCCTCTTGTCCTATCACTTGTTACATGGGAGAAGAAACTGACCTCCACCTCTCTACACCCTCCTTTCAGGTAGTTGTAGAGGGCTATAAGGTTTCACCTAAGCCTCCTTTTCTCCAGGCTAAACAACTCCAGTTCCCTCAGCTGCTTCTCATAAGACTTGTTCTCCAGGCCCTTCACCAGCTTTGTTGCCCTTCTCTGGACATGCTCCAGACCCTTGGTGTCCTTCTTGTAGTGAGGGTATGATGTCATGAAGGACATAATTTTTTATGTGTGGGTGTATGCACTTGCATATACATGCACACATGCATATATAAACATATGTCTTACTTGCATAGAATACGATGGTCTGTGCACTATGATGGACATCGGTTTAGGGAAGAAGGATTTTGCATGATTTTGTTCATGATGAGCTTACTCAATGGATATGGAGGAGAAATAGGTTAATTAATTTTCTGTTACTGCCACCCTCCCCGTCTTCCCCTCCTTGCACTTCAGAGCCTCCAGCTTCTCTTTGCCCAGATGCCTTATTGCCATCTGAAGGCAGAAATCACCTGCCTTGACATGGGTCAAGACTGGAGCTATGAGTCCATCAGGCCCTTTAGCAGCCTGTACTTCCTTTTTTTTTTATTAAAAAACCCCACAGACTAAAACACGGCGCTATGAGAATGATGTGAAGCCTGTGAGCAATAAACAACAGAGTAACGTAATCTGGCCTCCCACCGCCTGATGAATGGCTGCGAGAAACCGACGGGGAAGGCGAGGGCTCCGTTTTCACTGTGATGAGAGCTGCCCCAAAGGACCAATACGGATGTAAGCTTTCCTCTCCTTGGCTCCAAGGCTAGAGGCATCCAATAAATAGCTCAGACTACAACTCTCTTACAAACAACAGGGGGATGGACAAGCCTGGTAGGTCTGGGAAAGAAGAGCAGGTCATATTGCTTTAACAGTTTCAGAAACTTGACAGAGAAGAAAAGGTTCTTGTAATAGTTTGTGTGGAAAAGGTAAGAAGTAGCCATGGAGAGGGGAAATGTAGTAATATTCCTCAAACACAGTGTATGAAGGTCTGCTAGAGACAGGTCAGATGGATGTATTAAATCTGCCCTGGCACATGGGGATGGCTGGATATCCTCTGTAGCTCTCCCCCGTGTCAGGAGCTCTCCGTTCATATGCATCTTGTTGGAGGAGGTTGACTGTCAGTAAGGGACATGGTTGGGCTTCAGAGAAACCCAGCTCCGGTATTCAGAGCCATGTCATCTGGGACAGAGGATGGGGAGGGCCTTGTGTGCTGCAGAGATATAATTAGTACCAGGGATAATTTTAGGGTAAAGGAAATCTTGCCACAAATAATTGCCCTCACAACCTAGAGGGTGCTACCTACACCTCTGTGTATTCGGTGATATCTGTGGGACCACACTGGAAAGAGGCTGAGCTGGAGATGTCTCTTTTTCCTCTTCTAAATGCTTTTTGGTTGGCAGTCTTAGGGAGACTTAGGTAGATCCTGAGAGTGTGCACACACATGTGGGCATACCTAAGCTTTAGTTCATTAATTGTCACATATTTAGGGTCATCAGAGTGATTGCAGGAGTAATCTGGCAGCCACATAAACTTTGTCTTCTCTGCATTTGTTAGCAGATTTGTGTATCTCTGTGTGGAAAAGATAAACTGTGCCCCTAAAATGCATCAGCCAGATGAGGTAAGCCTTGCCTGGCCCTCTGGGTTTGCTTCATCCAGCCGCTGCAGTATAAATTACCCCGTCTACACAGGATTAACCCATGAGTCAACCCGTGTCAAAAGTCATCCTTGTTCTCTCAAGGAGGACAGAGCTGAAAGCTACCATGCTACAAAGATTTGCTCCAAACCCTGAGCTCAGTCTGAAATAAATGTCAAATATCTATATCACAAGCATTTAGGAAGAGCACAGACCAGTGTTTATGGATGTTTTAACCTGTTGGAGTGAGAGCCTGGTCACCAAACTTGAGAAGGCCACAACCTCTGGCTGGCACTAGGAAAAGCCGTATATGAGCCTCAGCAAGTGAAGGGCTGCGTCTGCACCTGCCCGGCGTATAGGAGGAGGGAGGGAAATCAGAAGGGGAGTTAGTTTCTGGTTGCTTCTGCTTCTGACAGCCCCTAAGGTGCTAGGGTAAAATAAAAAATAATAATCCTTGCATTAGACATGTTTGCTTCACTCCATAAATAATGAATGACAACAGAGACTGAGTAGGGGCTTCCCTCAGAGGCGTGAAAGCTGTGAGGGAGGAAATCTAGAGCGGGAGGCTGGGAGTTGCATCAGCGGCATTTCTCCCCCAAACTCCGTGTCTTTGTTGCGATTCAGCACACGCAGGCGGCCAGCCCTGCCCGAGCCTGCGGTAGGAGCCCCGTTTGTACTAAATCAGCGAGCAGAGAAGCCCCCTTCATTAACTGAGGGATTTTATGTTCATGCTTTGGCTGTTTATTCTTTCTAGTGCTATTCTGTTTGGTTGCTGCAGGGACTGCTAAGAGACGCAGGGGAACAGGGAGCACTTAGTCAAGGGCAGAAATATTTGGATGCAGTCAGCAATGAAAGGAATCCCTGAAAATTATAGACATTTTCCAGAGTAGCTATTTTCTCTGCCTGCAATGTTTCATGTGCTCCATGCTGAATTACCCTGAAGTGCAATTAAAATACTTTAATGTTTGAAATCTGGAAATCCTTGGTCCCACAGTCTTAATTTCATTCCTGGCTGTGAAAGAGGAGGGGAGAAGGGAGGGATTTATTCTCACCAGGCTGCAGGGGGATTTATACCAGCAATTTTCATCCACTTCACTGCAAATCCTTTCCAATCAATATGCAGGCAGTGCCGGTGTATGGGAGGAAGGCAGAGGTGCTGGTGGTGCTGGCATCTCCCCTGCTTCCAAACGAGCAGTGTAGCTGTGACCCCCTGTCTCCATGCCCCAAGTCAACCGGCCGCTCTGTGCCCTGCTTTTGGCAAACCTGCGATAATTTTATATTGACTGCTGTGGGAGGAGGGCTAAAGCCAAGACTACAGTTCTGCCTCTGAAAGTTCACTTTTTTCCTTCTCCCAGAAGCAGGTAAGCCCTGACCTTTCAATGCAGAGCGAGGATGAGACCAAGGTGCAGGGTTTGACTTCAATCTACAAGCAACAACCTGAGACAAGCTATTGAAGGACGCCGAAAAATGTTGGAAAGCTGCAATATGTAAGGTCACTGTGACCATCAGGGAAGGAAGAATGGCCAGTTTGTTCTTCCCTTGGCTCATCCTTGGCCCTCTCGCAGTTTTGCTGCTCCCTCAGCTGCCAGGCAGAATGTGTGCATGTGCCTCTGGGTGCATGTTATAAAGAGAGGAGCACTCAGTAAGCCGGGAGGACTCTGCATTGCTAAGCAAAGATTGAGATGAGGGATATCAGGCTTTTCTTAAAGAGCATGAGCTTAATTTAAGACTCATCAGCTAGACTGAAGCAATTCATGTGCGCTGGCAGAAGGCTGCCCGAGTGAGTGATGGGAGCCCCCGACACCTGGAGCGTAGCCTGCTAAAGTGAGAGAGGCTACAAGTCATCATCTGGGTACTTAGGAGCGGTGTCCTTTACGATCCTCTGATGCATGGGCAAGGAGCATCACGTAACTCAGGGACACTTACAAAGCCCTGTGGTGCCATTCTTCAAAGTTTCGCTGCAGTGACTTCAGGATTGACTCCAGGCAACTCTCTAATCCTGGGCTGAACAGGGGCTCGGCTCCACTCTTCACACTTAAGATTAGTTAAGGCACTTATTGCTACCAGACAAAAAGAAGCTGCAGAAATTTCCTGCCTAGGAAAACTCATGATAGAAGCATTAACACTGAGCAGCAAAAAAGAGAGAGAAGAAAAAGCAGAACCCTATGGTTGATGTTGTTGCCCCTAAAGCTGCTCACAACTCCCTTCTGCTGCTGCCAGATTATCCTCTGGCTTGAGGTCTTCCAAAAGAGCAAAAGCCTCACCAACCTGTCGCTCTCGGTGCTCAGCTGCGAAAGGGAGAATGAGTGAGGATATCCTGTTCAGCGTCCTGTGGCTAGAGGAGTACCAGACACTTGTAATTTCTGGCAAATCAACTGGAAAAGCACAGACCTTCAGGCTATCACATTGCTGACATAGGTGTACCAGTGTTGGTGACTCAGGGCTGTAGCCCCCCATACCAGCAGCTGCTTGTAGCCAGCTGGACCATACTGGTCCCAGCAGCTATAGTCTGTTAGCAAATTGTGTGAGCATTCTTAATACACCAGCACAAAGACAGGTAAGATATGTCTGATGGTGATTTAAATAACCTGGAAGACATGGCACAAGAGTGGGCAAGAAAGACATGGACCAGTTAGAACAAGTCCAGAGGAGGCCACGAGGGCAATCCAAGGGCTGGAGCACCTCTACTATGAGGACAGGCTGAGAGAGTTGGGGCTGTTCAGCCTGGAGAAGAGAAGGCTCCGGGGAGATCTTATAGCGGCCTCCCAGTACCTGAAGGGGCCTGCAAGAAAGCTGAGGAGGGACTCTTTATAAGGGCAGTTAGTGATAGAACAAGGGGAAATGGCTTTAAGCTGAAAGAGGGCAGGTTTAGATTAGATATTAGGAAGAAATTCTTTCCTGTGAGGGTGGTCAGACACTGGAACAGGTTGCCCAAGGAAGTTGTGGCTGCCCCTTCCCTGGAAGTGTTCAAGGCCAGGCTGGATGAGGCTTTGAGCAACCTGGTCTAGTGGAAGGTGTCCCTGCTGATGGCAGGGGGGTTGGAACTGGATGAGCTTTAAGGTCCCTTCCAACCCAAACCATTCTATGATTCTATAAATCATCTTGTGATTCACCAAGAGCTGAGCTGCAGGGACAGTGAGCTGCAGCATAGGAGGGTTAAAAAATGATAGAGATTTTAATGCCTTGAGATACCCTTAGCTCTGCATATGTCTGTCTGTGGGCATCTCATCAGCTGAGAAAATTTTGGAGTTTCAATCCTTTCTCCCTTTTCTATGCCCTAGTAACAGTCACTCTTGCTTGATGGTGTATCTGTTAGGGAAGAAAGATTAGCCAGAGGAACTGTATTTGGGGGGCAACAGATTTTGGTGCTTCTAGCACATTATAATCTCATTCCACTGCTAAAACAGTCTTTACCCAGAATATATGCCGAGATGTTAAGCATTTTCTGTAAAGAGCTATTTATTAAGCAGAGAGCGCCTTGAGATAGAAGTAAGTGTCTAGATTTTCTGGGAGGAGAAATAAAAATCTTTGTAGGTTAAAATTAGATTTCAGATTGCAGGGGTGAAACCACCTGAGGTTAGAGCCTTGCTGCTTTTAATAGGCAAATGAGATATTTCATGAGGGATTGCCTTTACGTGACTATTGAAATGAGTGTCATCTTCCAGCAGCACCCTCTGCGGCATGTGGTCTCTCTCTCCGTGGGAGGAACAAAGCGGGGAGCCAGGTGAGATTGCCAGCGAGACAATGGGTTCTCTCCGCGCCACGGGACGCTTCACGGTGAAGTGGGTATTGCCATTTGTTGTAAGTGCCCTGTCATTAACTATTCATTGTAATGGATTAAAGGGAGGGGTCTCACAGGGCGCTCATGCACTTCCTCAGAAGTGTGCCCTGGCTTCCCTGAAGCATTGTTTGAGCGGAGCATGACAGCACTTGTCAGTGGGCACTTGTGGTGACATGTTGGAGAGTCCTAATGCACTTTTTAATTCTCCTCCATCAGTCCCCCGCACTATCTTTCAAATTCAGATGTGGATTTTTCTACCATGTCCATCCCAGAGGACAAAGGCTGTGTTTGCTATGGTCTTTGTTCTGCTCTTTGCCTCCAATATGAGCTGGTCCCTGACTGTCTGTGTACCAGCCCTTTACCAGAGTGTGTCCTAGCTCATTTTCTGCTCCATTTTCCTTCCCAGAGGATGTATCCTGGCTCCAAACACTGAGGACCAGCCACCACAGCAGAGACAAATGACAAGGATGATTAGAGATATGAACCAGCTTCATCAACGGGAGCAAATAAATAGATTGGGAGTCCAACCTCTGAGACTGAAAGGCGGTAGGGTGGAGGCTTGCTGGAGCCTGAATGGTGTGGAGAGGAGAGCTTCGACTATTTCAGATGGTTCCTCAGTCCTTCCTTTATACGACAAGCCATACACATAAGCTAACATGTGGCAGGCTCAAAGCCTACAACAGGAGGTAGTTCTTCACACCAGACAGAGTCAGGCTGTGGGAACTCCTTGCCACAAGGTGCTGCAGGTGCTGGAAGTTTCTGTGGGCTCAAGGAATCATGAAGCATGTTCATGGGAGATAAATCCATTGAGAGTTATTACATACAAAAGCTTTGCCTCAGGTTCAAGAAGTTCCTGAGCTACAGGTGATTGAAGGCTTTGAAAATACTTGAGGTAATATCACTCTATGCTTGACTCGTTTTTATGCTCCCTCCTAGGCATTTGGTTTCAGTCACTGGAGGAGACATAAGTAGACAAATGTCTGATCTAACATGGGGTGGCTCATTTTGTGTTCATGCTGTCATCACCACAGTGCAGTCCCCTTTAGTGTGAAAAGACCCAGGTGGAACTACCTCATGACCTTCAGCAG
>NW_010295988.1:0-6225 GCF_000700745.2 Antrostomus carolinensis
TTGCCTTTGGTTCAGAGATGGGAGGGTCTGAAATACCGAGAGCAGCTGTCCTAAGGGAACTATCAGAAAACCGTTTGACATGGCGTGTTATATAGATTGCTAAATTAATGTTTTGTCTGCAGAGGGCCTGAGGTGTGATAGTGCAGGAGTGGAGTTGGGGGATTTGTCTGGCTGCTGTGACTGCAAACAGCGGCTCAGCAACGACAGCTCGGGTGCTGCAGGCTGTGTCTGCCCACCCAGTGCTTTGGAGAGGGTTTTTGGGGACAGGTATCTGGTGGGGTCCCCACTGCTTGCCCTGCCTTTTGAAATTACCCAGAGGTGCAGGTCTGCAGAGCTGGGATGAGCGATGCTGTCTGCTGTCCGAGGCAGTCGTGCCTCTGGGGGGTTTTGCTGCCTATTGCTGGGGTAGCAGGAGGGGTAAGCGAGGCACCCCATGCCTGTCTGCTGCCTGCCCTCTGCCATCCCTTAAGGGCCAGATCTGGGTGGAAATATCAATGGGTCCCCAACAGATGTGGGGAGCAGGAGGTGCCCCCCAACTGCAGCCTTTTGCCTTTTCCTAGGGAGAGAGCACCAATGCATCCCCAGCTCCTTGTGCCACAGGGTCTGTGGCTGCTGGTCTCCTGGGGCAGCTCTGCTGCCGGAGTGTTTCCCTGCCCGCCTGGGGATGGCCTGCTGCCTCAGAATGAATAATTTAACTGATTATGAAGGCACGTTGGCAGATATCGTAGTACCTGTCAAACCTAACTGCCTGTAAATTTAATTAGTGTGCAAAAACCAGCTTCGGAGTGTACCAAAACTTAATTAGTCAGCACCTTAAGGTTGTTAGTGTACTCTCCAGGGTAATAATATCCAAAAAAGGGTACGTGAAGGCTGTGATAAAATAATTAAAAGTATAAGATCCTCATGGCATGTTTTCTTTAGTGCTCACCTCTGCTGTGTATAAATCAGGATAGAGGAATAAGAACAGCAGCATCTTGGAGCTGGACTCTGATAGTAGGTGCCTTCTGTCAGTAGTGGGACAAAAATTAATTAGCAAGTGCAGTGGCTCAGGTCTGATTAGTCCTATGCAGAGGATTAAGCTTGTCTTTAGGAGCATCCTGAGCATTTTATCGTGATGTGTCTACCTTCTGGTGGGAAAACCCACAGTTTTTACAGAAGTATGGACTAGTGATTTAAAATCTGGGGACTGTGGAGTGGCTGGGGGATTTGTAACTGGGCTAATGGGGAAGTCACAGTCTGTAATTAATGTATTAAGTCCTTCAAATGAAGTAACTTGGGAGAGAAATCAGAAAATCTTGGGAGTATTGTGAGCAACCTGAGTGGTGGTGACTTATCCTAGGCTTGTCCCCATCAAAACAAAGTACTTCAGGTGTGGCAGTTGCTTCTGGGTTACCGCAGTGGCTTTGCAGCAAAGGGTGATGGCTTCCTACCCAGAAAGGAGAGCTGATTTAATGTTTGTCTGCATACTCCTGCCACGCAGTACTTATATGGAGAGAAGGGTGCGTGACTTGTAGCCAGTGTTACTACAGAGAGGTTTTTTACACAGTGATGGGATGGTGTAGTGAAACAGTGACTCACTGCAGGTTGTTTGAAAGGAAGGGAATGGGATTTAGTAACACTGAGTGTGCCCCATCTGTCACACCCCAGAGATGCACACACTTTCCCTCCTATTGTTTTGCTTCAGCCCTAACTTTCTGCAAAATGTTCATCCCAATGACCTTTATTTTTGTGGGAATAGCCTCTCCTAGGAATGGAGTGTGGACTAAAATTAAAGCAACAAAAATTTCTTAGAGCAGCCCTGGGCCTGGCTGCTATCTGTTGTTACACTCTTGCACTCTGAGTGTTCCTTGTCTCTCACTATCCCCATACATCATGGGGAAAGAAGGAAACAATGACCTTTCTGATCCCTAAAAGAATATGTAAAAGTCAACAGTGACTAAGAAATGTCTGGAGGCTGAAATCACTTACATTCAAAAATGAAAGAATCAATAAAACATACTTCTATGTAAAGAATCAATAAAACACACCTAGCTTCCTCAGAGGGTGGTTTATGATCCCATTTCCTCTCCCATCTACAGCAAGACAGTGAATTCTGTTCCTGCACCCAGCAAACCTGATGCTGAAGGTATTTGGGAGGCACCCAAAACTCCTCTAGCTGCCAGTCCCAAACGCAGGTGCTTCAGCCTCCCTAAATGCTTGTGCCATGGGTCTCACCTGGCCAGCCGGGTGGTCCTACCTCCTGCCCAGAGTGCAAAACAGGTAGTGATGAGTGATCTCTTCTGGCTCTGGGAGAGGGAAACACATTGTCCGTCAGTACTGGACTGCCCACCTGGACTGACGCCTTCAGCATTGCCTAGGCCCCCGCTTCAGAGCATGGGACCACTGGAATTGTGCCCTGGGAAGGGGCCTGGGTCCATAGCAAAAAACCTCTCCAGTGCTGGCGTTTCATGGAGTGGGACCATATTTCTCAGTATCATAAACAGCCCAGTGGAACTTTGTAGTGTTTTCCTCTAAATCCTGTTTTATCACTGGGCAGTGTACACATGTGAGCTGTGCTTTGGCATCTGAGGAGTTGGTGTGGGGACAAAATGAGGAAGAGAAGAATGGCTGGGTGCTGTGTGTGCATGCATGCAAACACATTTTCCCTTGGATTTAGTATTAATCTCTTGAGTTTCACTTTTGTTTCTGGTGAACCTGTAAGATCAAAGCAGAATTTATCCGTAGTCCAAGGCTCCATAATCACATGCTCAAAGTTCACTAGCAACTTCCACTGGACCTGCAGAAAAAATATGAAGATTTGTTGACAATTCTCTAGAGAATTGAGAGCTTGTAATGGTACTGGACCAGAACGATGCTTAGCTCTGGGTTTTTGCTGTGACTATGTCATGTAACCCAGCAAAAGTCCAGCTAACTTAGTCTGTGGAAATTTGAGATTGACTTTGGTAAAGCCAGAATTTTTGTTAGTTTTCCATCACAGGCCTGTGACAAAGTAAAGAATGACTGTCAGGATTCAGTAAACTACCAGATTTCTGAGAGACAACCTGCATCCTGCCAAGTGGGCTTAATTTAATGAATTGAGGGATGCCATGTAATCTCACTGCTTATTATGTTAAGAGGCAGCAGATAATCTAATGATCCACAGGTGGCTATTTTCATTTAATGTGTGAAGTTAAATACGTGCTTAACTCCAGCAAACTGAGCAGTGTTTCTTTCAGTGCTACAGAGCAGTAGATGTCACCTCACTCACTGGTCAGAGGCATTTAGTCTTCTGGCCTGACCATGTGTGATGTAGGACAACTTGTCTTGAGCTATCACATGAGCTGTGAGGCCCTTCCTGGAGGGGACAGGACCTGGGGTTTGCCTGGTAGCCCCCTCCCCACATGCAGAAGTGGGGAGTGGCAGTGCTGGGGTGCTGGCTGGAGCCCTGCCAGCTCTTGGCTGGCTGGAGGGGTGCTGCAGATGGCTGTGGGACAGGGCAGCCTCAGGCTTCCAGGGATCTTCATTTTTGTGACCAAGAGCTCCCTGCTTTGGCAAAAGTGGTGGTGAGGATGTGCCCAAGTTTCTTACTGAAAAGCAGTAAATGTGATTTTTATTTTGTATGAAGAACGCCTGGTAATTTCCTGCTTTCACCTGCATGTATAGGTGCTCTGATCAGCTGGAGAAGTGCATGTGTCATTTGTTACTTATTTTTGTGGAAAGTGTATGTATATAAAAAAGTACCTATTCACCTGTAATCAGGCTGTAATCATGGCCTGTAATCACAATCGATAAATTAATGGATTAATTAATAAGCTAACATCATTGAAATATGATTTATGTATTGATTGTATGTCTGTTTATTGATTTTTCATGCCTGGAAATGCCGGTCTCATCTTTGGTTGTTTCTTCAAAGGAGCAGGTTAAATTTTAATGGGATTTGTGTCTAGCACTTAAGAACACTACTCTTCTGGTGTGTGTCCTGCTCCTCTCTCTGGCAGCATTAATGTTATTGATATAAACTATTTCCAGTCTTTATTGTAAAGCTCAGCTTTACTTTTAATTGGTTTTGATTCTATTAACTCCAACTCTAATAATTTAATTTTTTTGTTTAAAATTTCAATCATGCTTACCATATGGTGAGTATCATTTACATATAAAAGCTACTTGCTGTTTTACCTTTGGAAATCGTTAGGGCCTGCACAGTAAGAGCTTCCTAACCATCTGCTACCCTCTCAAACCTCGTGTTAATGGAGACATCTGCAGTTGTGACTCTGGGGTTATTAAACAGCAATGTCCAGTCGAATGCCCTTGTGCCAGGCTCTCCAAAAATCAGCACTGCAGAAAGTGATCACTTTAGCCACAACAAAAGCCATTCAATTTGCACATGTGGTGGCCAGGCACCTGCCCCTCCACACACCCTCCTGCAGGTCCTGCCGCTCGGGCAGAACAAGTGGATTCGGCTGAAGGGATGCAGCCGCCCCAATTAGCTGGGAGTTCAGATTGATGTCCTGTAATGCCAGAGAGGCTCCAGCATTAGACCCCAGTGCTAATCCATTTTTAGAACGTGCATCGTGCACTAAGAAGATTATGCCATTTAAAAATGAGCTAATTATTTGTAGTTAATCAGAGTATCCCTCAAATTACAGAATAAAATGCTGTAGGTTGAAATCCTGGCCTTGATGAAGTCAGCAGCAAAACTGTTCCTGGCTTTGGTAGTGCAGGATGGGAGTGCTGGAGCACACTTACCCTGTCACTTTGCCAGCTCTGCTGCCTCACAGCACACTTTGTATTCTGGGGTCTGGGGCATTTTGGTTTTATTTTTATTTTATCTGACAAATTTTTATACGCAAATATTTGTCAGTAAGGAGGAAGGGATGGCTCCTAGTAACCTCTGATCTTGTAGTAGCCGAAAACACTGGAGCTAATTACAAAATTTAAATGTCTAATGTTTCCAGTGTTTGGAGACTTGACACTTCTCCTGGGTGCTGTGTAAACTGCAGGTGAAGACAAGCTGGTAATTTGAAATCCATGCTCTTATTAAAAAAAGAAAAAAGAAAAGGAAAAGCTGATTTCATTGTGTGGTTAATGACCTTTTAATGGTTGTTTTTTTTTTTTTTTTTAAAACAAATATTGCTTCCCTGAGCTGTTAAAGTTGTTTATATGTATTTTTGGCATTGTATTCCACCACAATAATGAAAATTAGACAATGCATTTGTGTAAATACTGGTCTGTTTTTCCTAAAGCAGAATGCTTTTAAACATGTGCAATAATTTTACTGTTGAATAGCAGTTCGATGATCAGTAAAAATGTTTTATCTTGGTAAATGATTCAGGTAATATGTTGATCTAAAACTGATTCTTATCCACATTAGTGCTTTTAAATAATGCAGCAAGAAAACTGTTCTAAAATGTATTAGAGATTAATGGATTAAGTACAGCAATTAAATGCTGGGTTTTCTGATAAAAGTTGCCTGTTTTTACTGGCCCAGCAGCATGTGATAAATTTTGATGAGGTGGTCAGAATTGGGGAAAGAAATTGTATCCTGGGGATGCAGGTACATCCACTTAAGTGTTGCATTTCCCAGTCTGTCCACAGCCCATGGGCAGGGTGCAGCATCTGACCCACAGAAAAATAAATGTTTGTGTTATTTGGTGGTGGTGATGTAGAGTGGTTTTTGTTGGGTTTCTTTAATTACATATCCAGTCACATGGAATAGATTATTTTCTGTGGTGAAAGTGAAAAAAGTTGTTCACTCTGTGGCAAGTAGATAAGACAGTCACTGTGTGCAGATGGACAAATGACCATTTTAAGTTATCAACGTGTCTGTCTGTTCAAGTCTACAGAGAGTTAAAAATTAGGCTGAAAAAGTACATGCGTTCTCTGAAAAGAGATCAGTGAAATATCTAAAGTGCTTTTCCATTTATTGTTCTTCACCAAATTCCATAAATATTTTAATGCAAAGTATTTGGTTTTCGGTTACCTCAATGTATGGATTTTTTAGGAAAGTTGTTGGTGATGTTTGCATTTCTTGGGAGGACGTGAGTAGGAGGGGGATGGCAGATGGTAAAGTCTGGAGAGGGTTATAATATGCTTTTTAAAGAAAATGCAAATAGAAATGTAATTAAAAAATAAAAATGAAAGAAAAATAAGTGTTTCTGGGAGGATTTGTTGGGCGAAGCAGGATGGTTATGCTGTTGAGACAAGGGTTGAGATGCAGAGTTTTAGAATCATAGAATGGTTTGGGTT
>NW_010295989.1:0-22289 GCF_000700745.2 Antrostomus carolinensis
TGCGGCCATCCAGCCAGTTCCTTATCCTTATCCATTTCACGTGGTACTAGTGTGCAGTGCTCAGCTCTATGTTGTGAGAGGTTCACATATAGCTGATACATTTCCCAGCCCTACAGCTTTCCCATGCAGCAGATTATTTTATTCCTTTGTGAAGAGTTTGAAGGAGGTGGCTAAAATTTCTGCAGGTTTTGTTTCTGCGATATAAGTTCATTTCATTTCAGGAATGCAGTTCTGCCACAGGCATGTCAGGTGGTGTGTCTCTCAGGTGTTCCACGCAGATTCAATTATTTGGATGGGTGTTTGTGGCAAGGAATCACTAAGTGATGTTTTGATGTTTGCCACACCTAAAATGGACTTGTCAGTAGTAACTAAGCATTACAATAAGGTGAACAAGACCTTAACATCACTTTGTAGCAGGGCCTGTAGTGACAGGATGAGGGATTATGGTTTTAAACTAAAAAAAGGTGGATTTAGACTAGATACAAGGGAGAAATTTTTTACAATGAGGGTGGTTAAACACTGGAACAGGTTGTCCAGAGAGGTAGTAAAAGCTCCATCCCAGGAACCGTTCAAGGTCAGGTTGGACAGGGCTCTGAGCAACCTGATCTAGTTGAAGATGTCCCTGCTCACTGACGGGGACTTGGACTAGAAGACCTTTAAAGGTCCCTTCCAACCCAAACCATTCTATGATTCTATGATTCTGTGATTCTCTGATTCTATGTTTTTGTTGCACTCTTGCAGCCATCAGCATGTCAACCATGTTGCTCTGCTGTAAAGTTTTTTCTGTCCACCACAACCTCTTGCATTTGCAGAAAATAATGGAATACATTCTTCTTCTGCTTAAATCAACCACCTTTGCTCCACTGATCTATGTCAGAATTGCAGAGTTTAGGAAAATGTTGCTCTCAAACTATTCCATTTGATTAAAATCCCAAACAGTAATCATTAAGCAAAATGGTCCTTATGTCCTGATATTTCCTGTTGGTGTGCCAGAACTGGATGCCAGTGTTCATGAGCTAGATGAGTATCAGACAAGAGCATTGGAAGGAATAAAGAGCATCTGCATGCTTGATTCCTAATAGTTTTTTGAAACCCTAAGAGAAATTTCCATCCTATCCTCAGATGAGTCCCCTGGGACAACTGACCAGGGTAAGTGATGTCAATAGCTGATCCATGTAAAGAAAAAACTCAAGCTGGATCAAAGTATTTCCATGTGCAGATTCCAGTTTTGTACCTCAGGTTTGGTTCATGCATATGTATATAAATGTATAGAAATATGTCAGAAAATGCTAAGTGTATGTCCTGCTCTGCCTTTTTGGAGGCATAGCATTACTCACAAGCTATGCAGCATCAATGTAATCAGCAGGTTATTGCTAAGAGGCCAGATTAAAATTTGTGTCACATCATCACTTAGTACTAAAAGCTATTCTAAAAAATGGAGATTTTAAAATTAATTTTATTCAGGGTAGCTTTGTGTCTGAAATATAGTGTTGTTCTCCACACCTTAACCTCAAGTAGTTAAGGCAATCTGATTTTTCAGTGTGGGGTTGAAAATTCCTAAGAAATACACAAATCCATTTTTCTCATGGGAATGTTTCCTCCCACATTAAAACTTTCTACCCTACAACCTGTCTTTAGTGGTGAAGGATGTTAGGACCATATACATCACAGGGTCTATTGTCCTGTTAGCTTAATAATACCAGTGGAAATCTTAGAATTAATCTCGTTATTGGTTAATGAACTTCTGAATTAGCAACATCAAGAAATGTACAGAGCCATCAAGTAGCTTTTGTTTAGCCATAATACATTAATACTTTAATGTAGTTGTTATCATTAACACACAGCGTTATTTTCGCTATAGATTGTTACTGCTTTCTAAAATACTTAGTTTCTCAGCAAGCCCGAATGACACAAAACTTGCTGGTGTGAGCTGTGTGGAATCTTGTGAGTAATATAGTGAAACGTGATCTCTTCCGGGATGATACAGATGCTGCAGGTGTGACAACGATAGACATTGCTAGTGAGTTCCAGTGCATCTTGTCACATCTTCAGAGGCATATGCTTGCTTAAGCCCTGTTCAGGTCTATGAACAATACTAGAATGTATTCTTGGAAAGGATCTTAAGGAGTTACTGTAATTGTACTTCTGTTCCCGGATAAGCTCCACTACACCTAACTCATTCATGACTGATGCTTGTCTAACGTTATTCTTAGTACCTTCTAGTATTTTGTCTCCCGAGGCAAGCAGTTCCAACACTAAACTCTCTCTATTCAGAAAACTTGTCTTAATGTTACCCTAAACCTCCTATTCTGGAAATTTGTGCCATGCACGGGAGCATGCAGCCTGGTCTCTGTTATTGCTGCTCAAAAGATCCCAAACCCTGTCCCTGCTCGACCTGCACTGTGTTTTCTCCATTCCTGGGCATGCAGGAAGACAAAAGCACTTTTCCTCCACTCCTTTTCCTATGGGACCTGTTTTGCTCAGTCTAGACAAGGGCAGATCTTAAGAGCTTTCCCTGTTGTGATAGTTTCACAGGGCTAGCCCTTGGCTAGCAGCCAACAAAGCCATTCACCCACTTCCCCCCTGCCCCCCGGGGGGAGAGGAGAGGATTGGAGGGCAAGGGTAAGGAGGCTTGTAGGTTAAGATAGGAACAGTTTAATAATAGAAATAAAGAAAAATTAAAATAATACTAATATTAAAATAGTAGTGATAATGATAACAGTAACAAAATATACAAATGAGTGATACTCAGTGCCATTGTTCACCCCGCCACTGACCGAGCCCGGCCTGTTCCCAGATAACGATCCTGGAGGAGCGACAATCCCAAACCAAAACCGCAATCCCTGAAGAGCGAGAGCCCGAGCGAAAGCCAGAGAGAGCTAAAAGAGGAAGAGGTCCTCAATAATATACTGGACATGACATGATATGATATGGAATAGCCCATTGGCATATCCAAATGCCAATTTAGCTTATTAATTTAAATATTCCTCACCCCCTTAGTTCTTGTGCTTGTGGACTAACAGAACACAAAGTCCTTCACTTCCAGTGGCAAAAATGCAAACACTGGTATGTTATCAGTGTCTCCCTCATAACAAGTCCCAGGCTGAAAAGCAAAACTCAGCACTATTCTAGCTACTGAAAAAGAAACCCAGCTCTGTTCCAGCTAAAGGCCAGGACCCTGAGAGGAATCTCTTTGGATGCAAGAGGGGCTCATCTGAAAAAACCCCATTATGTCCATGTTTTTATGCTGAAGAGAAAAGGCACTTGCAAAGGGGGTCTGACCTGATTCTCCACTTGATACCACGGCATGGAGAAGGAAACACAGGGCGGGTTTTCAGGGAGACAAGTGGAGGTCAGGCATTCATTGAGCCAGGTCCCATCCCTCTTCCAGGACCTTCTGCTGAGTGTGCTCCTGCCAGGGGCTCATGATGCTTTTTGGGCTGGAGCAGAGGAGACCGAGGAGTGGCTCATTCTTCTGCTCCCTTCGGCATTGCCTTGGAGCTTGGTCCCAGCCTTGCAGAGAGGAGGACTGCAAAGAGACTGGGAGATGCCAGGGGGAAGAGCAAGAGAAGGAGTTTTCAGCCTTTTGCCAGCAATGAGCTCGGAACCACTAAAATCTACACCATATCCCTGAGCAATTTAAACCTATTTGTCTTGTCTGTCTGCAGCAAGCATGGGAAACATTTTATTCCCTCTTTGTTTATGAAAGTTTTTTGTATAAAAGGGAATTCTCTTCCTCCTGCTCAGCTTTCTGTGGGCTATGTGATCCCTCAGTCTTTCTGTGTAGGCAAAGGGTGAAGATCCTGATTATCCCTGTTTCTTCCCAGTTGAAGCACAGTTTTCCTCAAGTGTCACTCTCAAAGGTGTGTCAGCCTTACTACATCATGCTGAACAGACAGGATACTTTATAAGCTTACATATGACTGTCCTTTTAATACTTCCAATGGCAAAGTTGCCTTTTCCCCCCTAACACTATGAGCTCAGCAGTCACCAATGTCGTTATACTTATGTTAGAAATGTGGCCCCTCTCTCCAGTCAAAGCAGGGGTTTTGTGCAGTGCTATTGCCACTGAGAACTTCTCTGTGATCATGAGAGGAGTAGAGGGTGAGGTGAGGAGAGTGATAACAGGGGTGATAACAGGAGGGGCTCAGCCCTTCCAATTTTTCCTATTCTCACCACACAAGCCTACAGTTTCGCATACCAGCCACTTAAAAAATATTTTGATGTCATTGTTATCCTGTTCATTTTGTTTCATGTGTGAGCGCAGATACATAAGTGATTAGTTAACTAAAAATGCAGTTTCTGTGGTCTCTTACCAGGAACCCGGCCTGTAACCGAGTAGTGCGGTGGATGACTGCTTGTTCAGGGAGATCCTCTCTTTTTTGTTCTAAACTCTGGGCTTCAGTCTCAGTCTAGTCACCTACAATGAATTTGTCTTCCTTTAAGGTGTATGTTGGAGTTCAAGTGGATTGACAATGTCCTTTTCGTATCTTCCATTCCATTTGTTATGGAAATGAACTGTCATTTAACATGGCCCTGTTCTGTATTGCACTGATTGACAAGTGGAGAATCAACCTTCTGTAAAAGAAAAGAGATTAACTTTAAGCATTGATGCCCTAACGTTTGGAAAAATAGCCAGAGTCAATGTTTGTTTTGTCAAATTCTGGAAAATTAAATAAGTGATACAGAGAGTCATTAGCAAAGGGGGTCTGAACCATCTTAAGTGGTTCACATAAAGGCAATATTTCTAGATGGCAAAATAAGACTACCTTTTTAATCAAACCATTCTGCAAGGATGATGAGAGCATATGGAAATTTCTTCAAGAGTTTGAAATGGCCACAAGAGAACCTTATGAATATGACCAGCTCTTCCTACTGCATGTAGGAAACCAGCTTGGTTCAAACCCTTATGGAGTGATATATGGTAATTTTCTGTTTCATGATGAAGGGAGTGTTTGAACACATTGGCAGACCTTTTACAGCATATGGTCAAAACAAAAAGAATCCCTGCTGTCACAGGTGAAATCTGCATTTTGAGTACTCGGACAGTCAAAATCTGCTCAGATGCTTATGTATGAGCTTGAATTTGATATATTTTCTTCTAGAAGAATTACTAGCAAACAGCTTATGTACTTTATTACACAGAAAAATGTTGCAGGGAATACAGATAGAGGCAGCTGTAGCAAGCATAACCAAAGGCTGCGCTGTGGGAAGGGCAGAAAGCTCATCACTGTTATTATGCCTCTTTGAAAAGCCTTCTAATCGTACCCAGTTGTCCATGTTTTGAATGTAAATCCTGATAAGTTAGAGCTTGATTCAAAGTTCACTGATGACAGAAATAGCCCCTTTTTTCTCTTCAGTGAGCTTTTCTCTGTTCATTTTCAGCAGGCTCCTAAACTGTGCCCTGCATTTGAACTTGAATGAAGTTGCTAGTTGGATATGCCAGAACATAATCATTTTTAAACCAGGGATAAGGGAAGTCTTGTTAGTATCTGGATTTATCATTTAGAAGACCTTCTTACAGCCTTTCTGAAGGGGGATATTTTTAGACCTAGCAAACTGGAACCATTTTTTAATCACTCCTTTTTTAATTACTATTCTGTGGCTAGAATCAAATAAAATATTTCTTTAGATTTTATTCTGAACCAGCCCAGTAATTTAAACCATGGAAGTGGAAGTGACATTGCACTCTTTTCTCTGCATCACCATGTGAAAATTTTCTGCTTTCACATGCTCTCAGCCTCTTGGTCTTCTAATGTGATGCCTTGGGTTTAGCTGAAGGTCTGATTTCACTACAGTTGTTTTAGTACAGTTCAGTTCATTCTTCATAGGTGACACTTTGATTCCTTTTTCCTAGAAATTTTTGGTTACAACAGGAAGTTGCATTATTGTATTATTCATGCAATTTGCTGCAATCTTATATCTGAGTATATTACCTTTAACTTCATCAACTGCAGTTAGTATATTGAGTGAGAATTCAGCTTTCATATTCCCCCCACTCTCTTCTAAAAACCCCTGCCTTTCCATTTGAGGAGGGAAGTTGAAGTGGCCACACTCTAATGGCTTGTCAAAAAGGGGGTGGTTAAAAAGGATGCAATGTGAGTCTGGCTTTTTGAAAATCTAATCATTTTAAAGGCAATATTAGGGTTTGATATCCTGGATTCCCAAGAACTTCTACTTGGTACTACTACATTTGCTTGTATCATTTTATAGTGTCACTTTGGCTCTTCAGCATTTTGTCATCTTTCCACTGTCACTACTGGAACTGCATTTGTAGTGTCCTGGTGACTCTGTCAGGGTGGATGTCATAAATCCACTCTTCTTATCATTCAAGACTGGTAAGATTTTGATTTATAACTTGAATGAAGCTCTGATGCAATTTTTCTGGAATTACCAACTTTCTGTCTAGCAGTAAGCTGAAAGGAGAGCTGGAAAGATTTATCAGATAAATAATTCTTGCATTTGCCTCTAAAGTAAGGGCATATGTATGAGCAAAGGTACTCTTTTGTTTTCCTTTTTTTACATCTTTTCAATCATATGATAGGTATTTCAGCTAAAGTGGGCATTTACCAAATAAATTTTTCAATTAATTCATCTGTTTTATTTAACTTAATTCAATTAATTAATCTGTTTTATTTAATTTAATTATAATTTTTTCAAAAACTAATTTGAAGAGAGTAGAGTCGTAGATTAAAACACGTGCTTCAATAAAAGCTTACTGAAATATGTTTGACTTAACAATAGATAATGCAAGCAGAAGGTGTCACACTTTCTTCATATTGAACATATTTAAATGCTTGTGTTAAGCTAATTCTAAAGGCAAACAACAAATCCAAATATAATTTATTTTTGTTGTCCTGCATCTTGCAATGAATACTTTGGATTACAGCCTTTGGGGGTGGTTGCTAAATCATGGCATGAGATTACTGTTAAGTAGAAAGTTAGCAAAGTGAATGGTCAGGAATTATTCCAAATTCACCTGCCACTCATTGCTAGGTTTTGCAACTGGGTTTTTGATCTCCAGCACCACCCGCCTGATTGCCTGGTGAATATGTGATCTTACTGTTTCTATGTGAAGCCTTGACACTGTTATCCACTATCAGGTTATTGTCCTGCCTGTCCATTGGTTTCCAGTGGAATTTAAGGCATTATTGGAAATCACAAAGCTGCAAGTCACCTGGAATAGTCTAGGTTTGGAGGAGCTACCAATATGCTCTTAATGGCCTAAGACAAAGAAAAACTTTCTCCTTATATGCCCCTCAGTGGTGTCTTTCAGGAAGGCTGCACAGATACAGTCTAATGGGATTTCTGGAGCCTATGCTTCCTAGAGAAATTAAATCCTGGACAGAAGATATTCTAGAAATCAACTAATGTTTCGAAGCTCATAGGACTTCACTGTATGTACTGTATTGTTTCTGAATCATCAGGTTGACTAGAATTTTAGATTGTATTTTAGATGTAATTTTAAATTTATTTGTAATAAAACATATTTAATAACAATAACGTAATTTAAAATATTTATGTATGATACACACACAGACATACATCCTAGATATGATTTTTCCACCATTCAGAAATGTACTTAATTTTACATGTAAACTTAATCCACGTCAAGAAAGTACCTACAAAACTTTAAGATGGTTGAGTTTAATGAGATTAATACCTAGATTTATGGTTAAACAGATACTTATGTGAGTTCCCAAAGAGGCATCTTCTTTTTTGAAGAATAATCTATCCTTTTCCCATATTCAGATCTGCATTAGTAGAGGGAATCTGCGTTTGTGTATAAGGTCACTGCTGATGAGTGGAGGCATTCATTGGTCTCCCACGCTTTATATAATTGTTAACAAACAAGCATTAACCTCCGCTAATGCTTTGCTTGCCAGGTGAGAAATAGCAAAAATAAATCAAATTAGTTTAATTTTTTGTAATGCTGATAGAAGGAAAAAAAAGGTAGGGTCTGGATTTTACTGACACAAAAGATATTTTATGACATTTATGACTAAAAAGGCATGAAATGAGGGTGAACATTTACAACTCCTTTAACTACAGGGTCCCTTAAACAGTTGGGAGTTAAACTGGAAAACAGGATTGCCAGTCCTTTGTATTTGAATGTGGGTTTTTTTCTGGAGTTTCTGGAATGACCACAATAGGAATGAACTTCAACTGTCACAGAAAGAAAAATGAAAAAGATAGTTTTATTTAAAATTGCAGAGAAAATCTTGAAAATATGACCCTACTTCATCTTAATGGCCCAGAAACCAGGAGACAAATAAAATTAGTTTTAAATTTATTTTTTAATATCATGATTAAGAAATGAATCTCAAATGTTTTGAGATCTCTTATGTGAAATTTTAGTGCATATTGGAAGCTGTGATACTAGAATACTGGGAATACTCAGCATCCTGATCAGTGACTTGGTAGTTAAATGGAAAATTTGCCAAAGTGAGTGTGTCAGAATAATGTCCTTTCTCATTCCCAGAGCTCATTCTGACTTTTCACATACATAGAAAGTGCACAGTGACAGATAATTCTGCCTTGCTATGTTTTATTGGCAAAGAAGCTTTTTTGCCAGCAGAGAAACGGTTGCACCCATTAATCTATACAGAAATATCCATAAGATGGTGCTGTATCTTAAATCTGACCAGAATAATTTGCATTGAAAAATAAAAAGTATGTTGCGATTGTAGCTTAGTGGTCTTGTTATAATCGGAGTGTTGGTAACAATTTCTTTGGCAGGCACATTGCAAATGTTAGTTTCCAGTCACTCCAAATATGTTAATTTACATGTATTAAAATAATAGTCACAGCATCTTTGTTCAAGTCTGAAAAATGTAAAACCGGCTGAGAGGTAGTTTGAGTGGCACTCGGAATATGCGCTGCCAGCAGCTTGCTTTCATAACTGAGGTTCATTCCATCCTTCTTTGCTAAAGGCAAGTGATGGTCCAAGGACTCCTCCAGACATGACTTTAATGGAAACAGAGACAAAACAGTGCACTGGGGGTTATATTTAAAAGGATAAGATGAGTGATAATGGCCAAATCTGTCCAGCAAATGAAAAGACTGTGGGAGAAATGAATCTGAGACATTATAACAGCCCACGCAGGCAGCAAAAGCAGAAATTTCATGTGCAGCCAACACAGAGTATTGCAGGATTTTGGTGAGAGCAACAGTGTCAAATGGACGACTGGCTGGAGAGCAACTAATTACAGCATTATACTGCTGGAGCTGGAGCCTGGGCAGTGGATTAAAGCTCTGTAATCACCTTCCCCCACATCTCATGGCTGGAGTAATGCACAGCCAGGGCTGAGCTGCCAGTGGTACTGTGACTCCCAGCCCAAGCCAGCCAAATTGCTGACAGGAGGAGGGAAAAGAGATTGCTAGATTGGGAAAAGGCTGTCACATCTGCCAAGGTCTCTGCAATTCCATGTGTTTCATCTAGAAGGCTACAATCCTCCAAAGACCTTGTTGCGCTGGGAATTGTGCCTGCATGAATCGTTCAGGTTTGCCCACACATTTTTCTCCCAGCTTGTTTCTCTGAAGGGGGTGAGATGATGGGAGCAAGTGATCAGCTGATAAATCTCTGGTTCTCAATTTAATTTATTCCAGTTATGCATTTACTTCTGGAGTTATTTGTACATAGTCTGAGTCAGTTTTTGTCCTTGAAAACAGGAGGCAGGGAAGACACAATATGCAAAATGTCTAGTGCAGAAGGAAAGGAAGAAGGAAAGATGGGTTTGGTGCAGCATCATGCTGTAGGCAGTAAGGAAAAAAAATGGTGAGTGAATTGTCCAAGGTCAAGGGAGAGGGAGAGCACTTAGTGTCAGCAGTGCACCTGAACTGATCCAGGCTAGACCAGGAGATGGAATACATCGATAAGAGACTCATAACATCTTCCCGCTGTTTTTGAGGGATAGAGGTTATATCCTCTGCAGATATCATCCTCCTTTGCCTTTTTGGATAAACCTGGGACTTTGTCGATTCCAGACCTGGTGAAACTCCAATTATCTAATTAGAAGGATAAAGAATCCTTTCCAGCTGGCAAATGAATTTAATTCATCGGTAAATATTATATAGAAAAACCTAACTTTGGTCACTAGATCGCAAAAAAAAATACTATTTTTGGTGAAAGATACAGCACAAACTTGAAAGACATTTTCATTTTTTTCCTTGCTATTTAGCTGTTAAGCAAAAACTGAAATATCATTCTTAATAGTACATGATCGTGTGATAACACCTCTCTGCAGGCAAATTGGTTCTTGAACCAGATCAGATGATCAAGGAGGAAGACAGAAACATAAGCTACTTTAATGGAGATCCTATAAATTGGAGGCTAAAAATATACGTATAAAAAGCAAATGTGTATGCCAGGTTATTCATCAGATGCTACAGGATTAGTTTCAAGAGGCTACATGCTAATGTAAGGCTAGAACTTCTACCTTGCATCATATAACAGAGGCTATCAATGTATTTTGTTTATGTATTTTGTTTTACTTTAATCCTGTGAATTCTTATTAAACACACTTCAGGAATTTTTCTTCCTTCCTATAGTGCCATCTTTCAAGCAGCATTCTGATTGCTTTTCAGTGTAGTGATGCAAGACCTGATTATAGAGACAGCTAACTCTGCTGATGTGCAGTGTTATTATAATGCCACCTGATACCTCATTCATTTGATACATTAGGCAGTGTACTATATCAACAAAGCAAGTGCTCACATCATTTCTACAAAGATGGAATGTTTCAGTGGCAAGCATGAGTTCAGGGTAAAAGCTGTATATATGCAGCAGTGCCAAAATGCCCTTTGGCTTTGTCTTTTTCACTTTATGAAACTTGTTAGACAATTCAAACCCAAGAAGACCTATTAAAAAAAAAATGAACTCATGAACTCATGAATTATGATCTTAACATGACAGAACTCTTGATTTGCTTTATATGTATATATATACCATCATCAAAATAAGAAAAGGAAAAGAGTAAATTGTTTCTGGACTGTATTTATTGTTTAATAAAGCAGCTATCTCCAGGAGAGCTGATGACTAAATGCTGTATTTTTAGTAGGTATATAATGACATACAAACAGAAGTAACTTCTAAAATGAATTCTAAGATATGCCATAAAAGTCATAGATTCTTCTGACAAGCAAAGACATCAGAGTGTCATATGAAGAATAGGTTCTCTAAGCAAAGGTCCCCTCTGTAGAGACATATACTAACAAGTCTCATGCAACAGCAACAGCCAAAGCAAATTACTCCTCTGAACTCAGGTTCTATGACAGAACATAAAAGGGAGATAATGAATCAAGCAACCGGGCCTCACACCATGAAGAATATTTAGGTATTATCCTCTGTTCTTGATGTAGGGATTCTTGAGGACATGCCAGGCTGGGGTACACTCTTATAGTGCCTCTGTAATTCCCCAGGTATCCACTGTGACCACAGCTGGGAGATAGCCCATGGCATTTCCATGGGGTCCCATCACTTACACCATTCCTGTCCTGGACTGTAGTGTTGTGTCTCTGCTTGGTCCTGTCTTGAAGAGGGACGGCATCTGCATATGAGACAGGGATGGAGCAGGGCCTGTTCCTGTGGGTTTATCACTACAGCCCAGCTCTCCCTAAGCCAGACCACAGCTCTGATGAGTGCTCTGAAAGGCAAAGAGGGTAGGTGTCCAAGAGAGGTGAGACAACTTCATAATCAAGGTCCACACAGTGTACCTGCATCTGACAGGTACATAACATGCCTTTCACACACCTCCACTTCTTTTCCCCAGCCAGGTTGCTTGTTCATGTTTGTTATTCATCATGCCCTGGCTTGTTGCTCAAGCTCCTACAACTATGCCCTTTCTTCTGTAGGCACCAGTACTTTGCTGCTGGTGGAGGTCAACTGGTTGCCTGTTGCTGCCTGTTTGACATCTTGTTAGGCTGCTTGTAGAAAGCAGAATCTTGTAGCTGCATAAAGGTGTATGATGTTGGACTCCCATCCTCTTTGGAAGGGGACTGGAGGCTGAAGTTTGGGCATCTTTCACAGCATCTTTTCCATGTGAATGTGACCACTCCATTACAGTTTTTCTGTGAAAGGTCATTTCTGAGGTACATTTGCTTCCTCTGCAAGTGGAACTCTGCAATGCAGAGTTGCTGTCCTTGGCCTGACTGCGCGTTTTCTCACTTTTTTTCACCTTTACTAACCATAATACCCAACTGCAGTGCTTTCCCTGTGAGGTCAATGGTGGTCTCCTATGTGACCTCTGTGGTTCAATTTCCTGAAACTGCTTTCCCCCAGGAACTCCTTTCAGATGGATGGAAAGTCACTGTTGTCTCCGAGGGCCTCTCTGGGCAGAGGGGTCCTGAGTGCTGGGACAGACTGAGCAGCCCTGAGCCTTCTCTACTTTCCCTCATGCTTCCGTGCCTGAGTGTTCCTGGTGTGTTTTTCATGCACTCCTGTAGCTAGATAGTGAGGATGATGAGGGATTTTAGCTTTGAGGTGTTAACTGAGGGGCAGCTACAAATATGGATGCAGCTTTGAGCTGAACTCCTTCTACTCTGAGACCATCCTGCAGAGGCGACTGCTGGTCTGCTTATCCCTATGACCTTAGCAGTCAGGGCTGCTGAGACTGGGGAAGTTCTTGCCAACCATCAGCAGAGCAGAGGAATCTATTGCCAAAATATATTGGTTTTTATGTCCATTGTCATATGAAATCTTCAGGCTATGTAGAGGAAGTCTGGAAGGGTGATCCCATCCCAAAGCTACTGAATCCTACAGTTAAAAGTTTCATATTGCTAGTTTTTCCTGATGGCTCACAAGGGGGACCTTCGTTTCTAACTAGCTGTGGGTTGGCAATCTGGTGGAGAATTGTTCTGTCTCTATGTGGACAGAAGACTTGCTGAAAGTGGTGAAGACTCTCATGAATTCACAAAGAACAACCAGCAATAATCTAGGCTACCCAATACTGTGACAGAGTGGAGGAAATACAGGTGCTGAATCAGTTGTGAAAAACATGCTTAAGATTAGAAAAGTTACAATGGTGATTTTCAAAGTGTGTTATAGATTTCCTTAAGGAGGTGGGGGAACTAACGTGGCTTGATTCCTGTGCCATGTTACCTGCGATAAAGTGCAGTTCTGAGCCATAATCTGCCAGCACAAGATTTTCAGAGCATTTGAAGGACAGACTTTGCACTATGATTGGGGTAGAGAATTTCAAAATGTCTTTAGCAGATTCAGTGTAGTGGAGGTTTCACCACCTGCAGCGTGGGCCTGGGAGGCTACAGCAGGAGTCTTCTGAGACAAAGGCTACGACAAGCCAAGGGAACCACAGCTCAGAAGAGCAAAGCCTGGTTTGTGCTATGGTCAAAGTGTCCTTGCTCTGCCTCTTTGACCTCTTTCAGTGTCATAGACTGTAAGTGTTAAAGCATGACTAGTGCTGCGAGGCTCAGAGGTATATAGAAAGGAAGTGCTGAGCCCAATGCAGAGCTGGAAGGGGCACTGGATGTTTGTATGTTTTCAAAACATTTCACCTGACACACCAGCTGAGAACTAATTTGCATGGACTGTAGCCTTACAAGGGAAAAATACAGTGAAAAGCACATTTGTTGAATTGCCGCTTAGAGAGCATACTTGAGCAGAACTTACTGTGCTCATTTGTCAGCTAATTCATTAGGGTTCACGTCATGCTGTCAGGGTGCGTGGCTGTGTTCCGTAAAGGCATTTTTTTCCTCTGTTGAACAGCAATTTTGCAATTGCTGCATCAATTATTACAATGTAAAATATTTGATATACTATTAGATGAAAGTAAATTTATCTTGCACAAGGAGTTGCATCAGAACATAATAAATGCACTTGATGCTCATTGGGCTTTACAGAGAGAGACACTCGAGAGAGCAGATTGTCTAGAATGAAACTACCATCTGGAAATTTTGTCTGAAGCCTGATTACAATTAAGGTTTAAAGGGACACTTTAAAAAAAATAATAGAGCTTATTTGAAGGAAATATATCTGTATGGGTAATTTGAAAGCCTAACTGAATTTAAATAAATTCTGATGGAGTGGAGATATAAACCAGTATCACATCTGTATTCCTTGCATATTTATTGTTTAACAGGATCGAAATAAGTTTACAAAATGCTTCAGACTATACCAGATAACTTTATTTGCATGTAAAGAACACTGATAGGTTATTTGAAAATTTTAAGTTGTGAAAGCAAAATATATGCTTTACAGATTTTCCGGATTTTGGGTTGTTTTGGTTTTTTTTTTTCTTGAAGAGCTTAATGAAAATTAGGTTCTTTAGAAAAATAACCATAATCCTGCCTTGGAACTATGAGCTTGAAGAAATTTGGTTTAGAAATAAGAAAAGCCCAAAGATTCAAGCAATTATGTGATGTGCTATTACTGAGGATCCAAGGTCTATTACAGATGTGTGGTTTTTCATTATGAGATTTTAATAGAAAAATGTGAGTTGCAGCCAAGCTCTCCCAGGTTTTTGGCAGTAGTTCTTTAAATGACCCAACTGGCCAAAATTACACGTGATTCATTCTCTTCTTCATCTGTTCTCAAAGGAGAAAAATGTGTGAAGCACAGCTCTTAGCTTTGATGGGATTATTGTTTAAGGTTATACATTTATTTAGTTAATTTTTTTAATTATAATCTGCTGTGTACTTTAAAATAAGATAATTTGGTAAGTAACATTTTAATACACCTGAAAAATCTGCGTTCTCTGTCATAATTTAGAAATAAAATTATTTTGTCCCTGAGGTTTAAACCACAATATTCATCCTGGATTTTCCAGCTGGTTTGGTCCCATACCATGGGGCACTGTTAAGAAATGTATGGCTTCTGTGAAACTGAACAGTCCTCTGTGGGAAATCGATGCTGCACGTGTACACAATGGTGGTGTTCCACTGTTACCCAGGTCGTTGGAGGGATGGGCAAGTGCATTTTGTCCTGCTGACCCAACGGCTTTTTGCCAAGGTAGATTGCTGTAGCCCGGATGGTTTGGTGAAGGTGTGTGTGGGAGGCTGGCTGCTGCTCACCAGGATGGAGGGGGGTCTCCCAGGCAACTGGGGCCGGTCAGAGATGCTGGCTGTGAGAGTTTAGTGACACTGAGAAATGAGAGAGTGTGCCTTAGCAACAGGCTCAATTTGCTGCGCTGAGTACGTACCTCTAACAGAAAATTGCTGCACAGAAAATTCCTCAAAGTGATTTCATCTGCCTGCTAACATTGTCCTGCCTGCCCTGGACTCAGAACCAGCCTGCTGGTCCTTACATGGGAAACAATACACCTGGGGACCAGGTTATTTACTGACACTGACATGATCAAACATTTTGAAGGACAGCTAGAGCTGTGTGTGGTCTGCAGGGCTCTAACATGCACCTCTGTGTCACTGGCTCACCCACTGCTAGCAAGTATGTGCTGGTTTAGATTCCCAATAAGCGTTATTTTCAACAGCATCGATTTGCCTCATTAGGGATAGGAGACAGGTCACAGGAAAATGTAGAAGACAGATTAAATAGCAAGGTGCTCACAGGGCTGACTTAAAGAAAATCTTTAATATAGATTTCTTGGTGCTAGTATTATCACAGAGGAAGTAGATAAGACTGATCTGAATTATGTATAGAACGGACACCATCAGGAGTGGTTGTGCCACAATATAGATGCTTTATAAAGAGGGACCACGTACAAATACTTTTTAAAAGATATTTTAAATTCAGTATTGTGCATACCTGTATCAATTCTCAGAAAATTGTACCATTCTTTCCTATCTCTCTTTCCTGTATCTAATTATCCTCATCCTCTACCTCTGAGCTCTTTACGTTTATACAGCAGCTTTTGGGGGGACAGGGAGATTAGAGCCAGATGCACCATTCTGTCAATTCAAAGAACTGCATTATTACACTTCTGTTCTGTTATTACTTTTCCTCCCACTCCTTTTAAATTCTAGCAATTTGTTTGCTTCTTAACTGCTCTCACAGACAGATCAGAGATCTGTATTGCACTGTCCACAATGATTCCTAAGTCCATTTCCTGAGTGGCTACAGTTAATTTAGAACCATGCAGAGTGGCTGCATGGTTCACATTGCTCCTTCCACTGCTCATTAACCTCACATTTACCAACTTTAAAGAAAAGCTTAATCCTTTTAATGTTAATTAGATTGCATGAACATAAGAATGGAGAAAACATATATACTTTTATCATTTTAAGAAATAAGGCATTGAAAACTCAATTTTAAAAAGATCCTCTATCAAATCAGAATGAAACCATGCTACTTACTGTGTGAAAGCCAATTACTTTTGTTCTCCAGCCTTTAGAAACTCTTTGATTACCAAAAAAATAAAAAAAAAAGAAGAATAAAAAGGGAATTTTCAGGTTAACTTCAAGAGTCTATTTGTACAGCCCTTCTAATAGAACATAAAGGGCTTATAAAGAATGACAGATTCAAAATATAATGTCTGAGTTAAGTACAAGTATTCCTAAGGTAATATATGTAATTGAGGTCATATTCCCCAAAGACTGTCTCTATTTCCCCAAGATCAACCTGCTTTCAAATTTCTGTTGCTTTTTCCTCATTAACATTCCAAAATCTGCTCTCCCTCACCATTAAAATCCCTGCCCAAGGCAACTTAGTCACTCACCCTAATACTATCTCTGTTCACATCAGCATGACCAAAAGGGTGCCACAAAATTCATCTCTATCTCCAGGCCCTCTAGTCACATAATTCCTAAATTACCATCTTTCCTCTCATTATACAAAACTGAACCTTCCCTTTGAAGCCCTACATAAATTTTATCCCAAGAGAGCACAAGCTATCTCTTGTTCTCTGTTATATCTTTTGCCTTTTCTGCTCCTGATGCTCTTCGAAAACACTGTAGCTGCACAGACATAAGCAAAGCAGAAACATTGCCACCAAGCAACATGACTGGAAGAAATCAAAAGAATCATGGTGTGATTCCCAGTTAACAGGTTGCCTTTCCAGAGGTGGCCATTTGAAGATTTTCTGTTTCACTGTAAAGGAACATTTGATGTAGAAATTGCTGAGATGTTGTCATTTTGCAAAATTATTTTCACCAGGATAAAATGGCGTATAAAGAGGTATTTATCTGTGTGAGCTTTCCATGAGTAATTTTTACCCATTTGATCAATAGATCACATTCTTCCAGACTGCATTATACTTCTTTCATTTCCTAGAAACAAAAAAGGCAGTCATATCACAGGAGAACTATGTCATTATTATTGCAGTAGACTTTGCTTTTAATATAATAATATAAAAAATAAATAGTGAAAATTCTGTGCTGCTAGGGATAACAACTGGCTTGTCAACTTTTCAGACGTGTTACCCATGGAAAGAAAAAAAAACCTAGCCTAATTTTTAGTGTAAGTGTAGTCAGAAATGGTGAATATTTTTATTTTTTAAAGTCTCTTTCTATTTGTAAACATAAAAATTTCTTAGTTTGACCCACAAGGTATTCTTGATGTATCGTCTGTCAGATTCTCAAATGGTAGAAATGAATTTAGCTCATTGAATGTAGCAGGTCTGTGTTTTTTCACCCTAGCTGTATAACTTAGAGCAAGAACATGAATGTGGAAGGAAGGCAAAATTTCATTATTATTAGCACTGTTCTGTCATATCTGCTGAAATTATGAGCTAAACACTAGCTGTAAGCCATGGAGGGAAATCTAGAGCCTTCATAGCTGCTGTTATGGAGTCGGTGAAACATCTCTTGGAGTATGTGTCCAGCCAAGCCCCTTCATATCAGTTTTCAACTGCCCTGAGTATGATTGTGGAAAATAAGTGTAGTTTGACCAGATTAGTGGTTGATGCATTACAAATACTTTTATAAAGGATAAGCAACAAACTCTTGTAGGTCCATGTGATAGTTTAACTTAGCTGGCAGCCAAAAAACACACAGCCGCTCGCGGCAACCCCTCCCTGTCCTTCTCCCCCCCACCCCCCCCAGGGAATCCAGGGAATTGGGGAAAGAATTGAAGGGGTAAAGGTAAGGAGACTTGTAGGTTGAGATAAGAATAATTTAATAATTAGAGTAAAATAAAATTAAAATAATAAGAATAAGAGTAATAATGATAACTATATATAAATGAGTGATGCACAGTACAATTGCTCACCACCCTCTGATAACAATCCCAGAGGAGCGAAAAGGAACCCTGAAACTGAAGTCACAATCCCGGAAAAGTGAGCCCGAGTGATTCCTGAGGGAATCCCCCCCCCCTTTCCGGTCAATCCCAGTTAATATACTAAACATAACATAATATGATATGGAATATCTTATTGGCATATCCAACTGTCAGTTCTGGGTTTTACTAACTAGTACACTTTTCTTCTCCACCCCACTACCCCCTTCCAGTCCTCTCTTCTTGGAAACTGCCCAAGCACAGTGTCCTTGTAGTATCAACATCGTTCTCATAACAGTCTTCAATGAAACCAAAACACAGTGCTTTCTAGCTACTAAGGAGAAAATTAACCCTATCCTAGCAAAAACCAGGACAGTCCATTTTCATAAGTACAATCAATTAGACAAACTCTATCATCTGAATTGTTGACTGTCCCTTGGATTAGTTACATAGACAGGTTAATAGGGTTCACAAGCTTGATATGTCAACACTGCTAAAATACCCCAAGAAAAAGACTATGGAAAGTCTTGTAAAGGTGAACCTAGAAATATCAACATATAAGTGTTGTTTTATGTAAATACTGGATTTCCATTATAGCAGCTGCAGCAATGATGTTAACTCACTGCCCCAGTGTTGCAGGATTCCTATATGGGGTGCTGAGCTGGTTTCTGGGAATTTACATATTTCCCATAGAACTTCTTCGGAAGTCATTGTCACTTCTGAGATGAGCCTTCTGAAGCATGTTACTGAGCAAGAGGGCTTTGAAGGGCAACAAGAAAGCAGTGGAGCTCAGTTCTGAAGTGAGAATGCTGCTATGGACCTGTCCTCACTGTCTGGCAGGGAAGATACCTGAGCAACTGAGTGATTTTGCTTTCAATAAGCCATTCAGCTCATTATACTCCTGGAAGGATTAGGAGAATGCCTTTCTTGGGAGACCTCCCAGGTTTTGTTTTCCTAACCCTTTCTTTACTCACATAGGCTTTCTTTTAAGTGAGGATGACAGAGATCATAAACCTCCCTGCAGACCTATTCCTACAGTAAACAAATAAAGAACAACAATATTGTCAAACAGACATCTAGGAATTGGATGGTTGGTACTGGAATTAGCTCACAGCCATCTGGCTTTGAAAGGAGGAACTGGCTGTCAGTTCAGCTCTAAAAGAAACAAACAATTCTGGATATTTCCCCCTCACCTTTTATTTTGTATTTGTAGGCACAGAAAAAAAATAATGATCAGTTCATTCTGACTATATTGAAGAAACCTGTCTCTCACAGTATCTGCAAAGTAAAAGACTATAGAAGACTAAATTCGGACTGAGATGCATCCTGTTCTACTTGTAATTTGTCATAATGACTGTTTATGACTTGAACAAGCCTTTTAAAATTATGTATCATCAGTGACGTATTTTCAGGCCTATACTGTCCCCTTCTTCCAGGGAAAGTGGATGAAAATCTCTGTAAGACTCCACCTCTTTAGAGGAAAATGCCCAACTTACTTGTGTGGAGTGAGCAGCCATGCAGAAAGGATTGACTATGCAGCCATGGGTGACAAAGCCCTAGTCCTACCCATCCTGAAGTCACTGTAGTCTCTTGATCAATGTTATTCATTACTCAGGTATTTCCAGCAACCTAGCTCCAGGCTTAATTCTCCTTCTGCCTCCTGAGGGAAAGAAGCAGTGTGGTGTGGAAGATGTCGGTGCCATTGTACAATTGGCATCTTCCACTCAGCTCACAGAATCATAGAATCATTTTGGTTGGAAAAGACCTTTAAGATCATTGAGTCCAAACATTGAGGGGTGGCCCGTGCTATCCATGGGTGGTGGCTGGCCTTGGCTGTAGACACCTGTCAGTCTGGCTCCAAGATGGGTCTCCTGTGGGCTGAGAGCTTGCTCCTCTGCTTTCCTCTCAACAGTTCTTGAGAGAACATCTGATGTTTGATAAAAATTCACACTCATGTTTCTGTATGCACCTTTTGAAGTCATACACTAAATTCATACAACATTCTTCAGACATTGAGCCTTATCCAGGGATTAAAGAAGTCAAAATCTTTTTTACTGACTTCTCTGTTTGAAGGCTGGGCTCCTTGCTTTGGTTAGAAGCTCCTCGGGTAGACTGGGTAAGTGATAAAGCTTTCAGTGCAATATGTGATAATTTCTCTTTGTTTGTGTGTGGCATTTTTTCAGTGATACTGCTTATTTTTTTCATTCAGCCTTGCTTGAAGCCACTGGACTCGATGGTTTCTTTGCAAAACGAAGGGGAAAAACTTATTCAGTCAAGGCCAGCCTCTGAAGAAACCTATTGTTTGCAGTGGTTCAATTTAATTTGAAACATATCACATCAGTTTCTATTGTTAAGTTTAGTATTTCAGCACTATAGAACCTGATGAGATTAAATTGCATTTTCACTGTAAAATCAGATTTAGCTCTTTGAGCAATGAACTGGTGAGGGATTGTATTTCATTATGTATATTGTGAAGAAAAGAGCATGCTTTACCACACAGTAGTAGCTTGTGCATAACCAGGTTTGTTTTTGTGTTGTTGTGTTTTTTTTTCTTTCCTTTTCTTTCAATATACATTTCTGTGTGAATGGTCTTTGGGTCATAAAGTGCCAGTGTCTCTAAGTTTTAAGCTCCCTAACTTTGCCAGTGAATTTGAATCTACAAAATAGTTACTGTGCTCCTTTAAAGTGTTATGTTGTTTTAATAACCTTGAATTTTCCAACACTCTGTAGCTGAATATTGTTGTTAGTTTGAGAGCAGTGTGATGAGCTGTCCTTGAAAATATAATCTGTCACAGTTTGATTGTGTAGCAGAGTGGCAGGAGTCAAAGGATACAAGAACATCCACTGCACCCACCAGGTATAGTTACACATTCTGCATCAGGTGTATCATTTTAGGCTTTGATTTGTGCAAATATTCCTAAGAAAGACAACTCAGACAGACAGAAACATCTAGTTAAAAAACACTGGCCTAAGGAGGTATAGGGGTTCATGTCTTGTCATTTGCATAAAAACATGTTTAAGTGTGTATATTTTCCTGAATCATGGCCTTAGATTAATTCCCACTAAAGTCCATCAACTGAACCATTGTTAGACACCTAGACTTGGGAGGCCCAGTAATCTCTTTAATAATTTGAGTCTGCCCATTAATTAGGTTTACAAACTCCTTGAAACATTGTGTGATTAGATTTCTTAAAACTGCAGAATCCTCAGAGTTTCCAATGTGGACACACTTTCAGTTACAAAATAGGAATTTATTTGTTTACACAGAATTTAAAATTGAGGTTTTACAGATTTGAATGCAGAACATGCTTTTCTATAGGTGACTGAAAGGTTGATGAGCCATTTGCTCTACATGGGAACACAGAATTTTGACTTTTTTTTTTTTTTTAATATAATTACATGACCCACAAGATCTATTCAGATATTAACAACGTGGTTCTTCTGTGATACTACTGTCTTTTTATTTGTAAGAAATTAAAGTTCAATGCAGCCTGGAAGAATTCAGTCTTTTGATCTGATGGGTAAAAATTCAGTATGGAAAGCTCATACAGTGTAAGACTGATCAAACTAACAATTCATTTTTCTGTTCCTGCTTGAAATTACTGGGAGGAATTTTTTTTTAATGTTAAAATTGCCAAGAAGTCTTTAAAGATTGAACTTGAGGATTATAAAGCTTCCTTAGTGAAAGAAATCAGCTGCTACAGATTTAGGGCTGTTTGCCTTAGACTAATCTATTAGCAAGTTTGTAAAATACAATGCTGTGAAGCAGACTGAGAAGTGTACAGCTTGAAAGTCTGTGTGAGAACACTGTGAAGTTTAACAGCTATGTGCACCCTCAAGCCAGCTAGTTTTGTTTGATTTGTTTTTCCTTTCTTTCCTGTAGCTGCAGCTCTGCACTCTTGTAATGCACACCTTGCAGAGTTATTTATGTCCATAGCAACATACCACAAGCAAAAGTATAAATGAATAGACATGTTGATTTAAGCATATCATCATCATTTTGCACTGCTTGTACCACCCCAGAAGAGAAAAGTACTTGGAGAATCTGATGCCAGGTATAACCTGCTTTCTGCACAATCCAGTCCTTTGGTACATGTATTGGGTTTACATGGCAAGGTTTTGGGGTGGCGGGGGCGGGGGGCACATAGGGGTGGCTTCTGTGAGA
>NW_010295990.1:0-812 GCF_000700745.2 Antrostomus carolinensis
ATAAATATAAATATAAATATAAATATATGCCCACACACTGTAGACAATGACTGCTGCTGTATATATAATATATATAATGGTTCCTGCTAAAGGTGTAGTATTTTGGTCATGTCTGAAGCCTATAGAATAATCTGTCCTATAAAATAATAAATCCTATAAAATAATCCCAATGCAGAGTGCATCACGGTAAGTCAGGAGTGGAGCAGATGTGAACTTTACTACAGATGTAATCTGTTTTTAAATGGAAGAGAATTTAAAGTGTGAGTGTTTGCGTGTAACAGAGGAGGAGGCTGGTGACAAACAGAATGGTTCAGCGGGATAAAACATGAAAGTCGCAGCAATTATTTGGAGTATTTTCAAAGAACTGGTCAGTCTGGTCACCCCCTCAGTGGTGTGTATAAAACACTGGTTTAGACTTTCCAATGAATGGATAATGGGGCTTTTTTGGGGGGGGTTTTGTTGGGTTTTTTAAAAATTATTTTTATTTTTAATTTTTTTTTTCTCTTCTCCTAGTAACATTTTTCTTCTGATGGGACAAGTTTTTGGTGAGGTGATCTCTTTCCAAATTTAATTTTAACAGCAGTTCCTGCTTTCCAGTTAATGAGCAGTGGTGGTATTTAAAAGATGGGTAGACAAGGTGCTCAGGGACATGGTTTAGAGGTGGAATTGGTAGTGTTGGGTTTATGGTTGGACTCGATGATCTTAAAGGTCTTTTCCAACCACTGTGATTCTGTGATTCTCTGACTGTTCAGCTCCTCAGCTGGGCTCATCTCCTGGTTTAAATTCACAGAATCACAGACTGGTTTGGGTTG
>NW_010295991.1:0-638 GCF_000700745.2 Antrostomus carolinensis
TTAAAAAGTTTGAGGACCCCTGCTCTACAGTACCAGTTCTAGTCCTGGGACTTGAGCATCTTTTTAGGATTAGAAAAGGAAAGATACTACCAGACATATTTGCTGTATGGGGGGCTGGCTCTCCTACTGGAAATTTGCTAGGGACCCACAAATAAAACAAGAATGAAGGACACTGCTCCAGAGAAAGTGAGTATTGCTCTTCACTTGCATTCAAGTTGGAGTCCTGACAAGGATTTGTTTCCTGCATCTCCTCTTGTGTCCAACCATGCATCCAGCATTGTTAAAGCACTTTATGAGTACACAGGACCATCATCCATGCCTGTTAGTACAGTGTACAGGGGTCAGGAGCAGAACAGTCACCAGCAGCTACCAGTGTAAGCATGCAGAATTCCAACACGTCCTCTAGTGGTGTAAATATTTGACTCCTTTGGAAACTAGGTCCTAGCAGTTATCTGGAGCCAAACCCCCCAAATCAGTAGCCACTTTTGAAATACTGGCAGAAAAGGAACAGCACCTTGTTGCAAACATGTTGCAAATTCCCTTGCACCGCAATTAAAATATCCTGCACAGATAATGTAGCACTTTTCTGTCTCCATATATATTGTAAATATAAAGTGTTAAATTTCCATCTCAGGGAA
>NW_010295991.1:664-2506 GCF_000700745.2 Antrostomus carolinensis
AAGATTCAGAAATTGGTGAGATGCACAGGACTGGTTAATTTCTATAGCATATTCTGAAGGGGCATAGGGGAACAAGGGAGACTGTGTGACTCAGACATCCACTCTCAAGTCTGCAGAACGTACTTATCCAAAGGAAAGTATTCTTGGTCCTGAAGCAGTTTTATCATCTGCTTTGTTTTTGTTCTGGCTGTAGTGATAATCCAGGGGCAACGCATTAAACATTCACATCAATTGCACTCTTCCTCCAAAACCTGTGTTCTCCTACACCTTTTGAATACAGTAAGTACTTCCTGGAAGTGATCATCCATATCTCAACATCCCACTGTGGCAGTAGTGTATGGCTGAGAATTGGCAATTTCAGCACAGACCCTTAGCACAGCTGACAAGGCTAAAAGCAAATTAAGGGAGGAAGAAAATCAGAGGCTGTGTATATTAAAAAGACACTTGGCCGTATTCAAGAGACAGATGTTTCTGCTCAGACAACAGTTTCAGAAGATGCTGGGATTTGGAAGGAACTGCATTTGTTTATGATTTTCATAAGAGAAATATTTTCTTGTATCTGCTCTTTCAAGAATCTAATATTCCTATTTATGATCCTTGCAGATTGCACTGTTAAATATTTCAGCTGGTGTGAAATGTGGTGACTGGCACCCCAGATACTTCAGGCTGCTTGATCTCAGCAGCCTAAAACTAGTATCTCTGCAGGGCCAGAGTGAATGCATATTTTTTTCAAGTAGTATTTGTTTGTGCCATTGGAAGCTTTCTGGCTGAGGTCTGTAAGCATGTTTGTCACCTTCACCAGGGCAAGACAAGATGCTGATCATATGGCTTTAATCCCCTATGTCCACTTGGATTAGACTAACCCATTGCAATAGTCCAAACTTCCTCATAGCCTTGTTCTGCACAGATGTCTTGGGGCTCAAAAACCAGCAGTCAGGTTTGTGGCACATTCACATACACATCTTGCAATTTCTATAGGACATCTGGTGTCAGCCAGATGACTGGAGAATAAATTAATCTTCCTCGGGATCAACTACAGACTAAACTGTAAAAATGTGGAAAGGCCACTGGCCAACTAGTCTGTGACTTCTCTCATAGCCCCAAATGTGTATGTGTGTTCAGAAGCTGGCCTTGAAGCCAGCTGGGAAACACAGACCAAATGAAGAAATAGGTCTCATCTCTTATAACTCAATTTGTTTCTCAGAAAGCCAATAAAACATGGTGACAGAGCAATGGCTCATTCTGTGACAGGAGTTTGGAGAAGCAAATCCCACCCTCTCCCAGTAAAATATAACAAATATTCATGAGTTTTCCCTCCCAAACCAAGAGCCTTTCTGGCACATCTGGAAGTGAGGGATCCTTTAGCTGAACTAATTATAAAATCATGTGCATCTTCTGGTTGTCATGGTAGTGATGAGATTACTGAAAAAAAACCCCAAAACAATTAAAAAGGGCTTCAAGTCATTAGGGAAATTGGTTGCAGGATCAGGGACACAGGTAGTTTTTTCCTCCATCCCCTCAGTAGCAGGGAGGTTCAATGACACAAACAGGAAGATTCTGCAAATTAACACATGGCTTAGGGACTGGTGCCACAAGCAGAATTTTGGGTTCTTTGACCATGGGGATGTTTACATGGCACCGGGGTTACTGGCAAAAGATGGGACACACCTGTCTCAGAAGGGGAAAAGGATCCTGGGGCAAGAATTAGCCGGGCTCATTGACAGAGCTTTAAACTAGATTGGAAGGGGGAAGGGGACATAACTGGGACTGCCAGAAATAGATCTGAGAGTTACATGCCTGAAGAGCACTGCACTGGGATTCCAGCTGCTCCAGCCAACAAGA
>NW_010295992.1:0-1437 GCF_000700745.2 Antrostomus carolinensis
TGTATTTATGTTTGGGATTGCCCTGACTCAGATGCAGGAGCTTGCATTTGGCCTTGTTGAAATTCATGAGGTTAGCACAGGCCCACCTCTCAAGCCTGTCAAGGTCCCTCTGGATGGCATCCCTTCCCTCCAGCGTGTCAACCGCACCACACATCTTGGTGTCGCTGGCAAACTTGGTGAGAGTGCACTCAATCCCACTGTCCATATCACTGACAAAGATGTTGAACAGCACTGGACCCAATTCTGAACCTTGAGGGACACCACTTGTTACTGGTGTCCACTCGGACATTGAGCTGTTGACCACAACTCTTTGAGTGCGACCATCCAGCCAGTTCCTTATCCATGGAATGGTCCATCCATCAAACCCACATGTTTCCAATTTAGAGACAAGGATGTCATGTGGGACAGTGTCTCGCATAAGTGAAAGAGCAAGGGAACAATCTACATTATATATGGAATATGATGCAAATATCATTGCCATTTCTTTATCCTCAAATTTTACAAAAGGATTATTTTTTTTAATATTTACTGACAATATATGAATACTTTACTTGTGTCCCTTTAAAGCAAATATTTAAAGACACAGATGTTCTATACAAACCAAAATTCAAGTGTGATGCTTTTTTCCTCTCAATATGCAACATATTTTTTAGATTTCTCATTAGGAAATTGGTGTAAATTTTAATAGTAATGAAAGAAAAATGACTGAGCATCAAGAATCTATCTGGCAATTTCTGGGTCTACTACAAGTTGCATGATAAAATTTTGCATACACTGATGTCATGTATTTTATATCAAAGTGTCTTCAATAACAAAATTTACAGTTTTAAACCAATCAGAAAAGTGAGTCCTATGTAATAATTATAACCTTTTACAGGTGGAGAACCATTGCTTGAAAATAGTCATATATTACTTCTAAAAATTTTAAACATTTATGTTGTTATAACTGACAATTTTAGAAATTAAAAGTGGCTTCTTTTTTAGATTAATGCAGAGATTTGTTAAATTGGAATGTGATCATTGCTATCTCCTTGAAATCCTATTCTTTCTTCTTTAATTCACTTTTGTACTGAGTATAGATGGCACAGCCATTCTTCAGAGCTACTTACTGAAATAGAATTATTGCACTTAAAGGAAGAGAAGCCACGTGTATCAGGTTTGGCCTGCCACAGAAGCTTTAAGACTTGATAACAAAAAAATTAAGGTCATGTTTTTGTCTTAGCTTTGCCTAGGAAGCAAAAAAAGGGGAACTGATTAATGTGATTATACCTATCTGAAATCAGTTAAAGAGTACCTGAAAACTTAGTAGAGTACATTTTCAGCTTTTAATAGTGAAGACAATTAATACTGTGAAAGAATCTGGTCTCAGTTTTATCTGTTCCTTTGTCACTAACCTAGGAAAATGTATTGGGTAAAGCAAAGCCGAGACAAAATTCC
>NW_010295992.1:1456-4191 GCF_000700745.2 Antrostomus carolinensis
AAAGATCAACAAGGACCCTTTCAAAAGAAAGGAGGAAACAAAATTTTGACTTACAAAATTTTTGGAATCAGTAAAATAAACTGTGTTCCAAAATTCCCAGCTAGAACAATGACCCTTGTTACTTTTTTCCTACTTTGTGTCAGTTTTTACCAGTTTAAACATAATGAAATATGATTTAGTATTTGGTGTGTTTATCCAGATTATTCTGTTATTTCTGTTCGGTGCTTTGCATAAGTGTTTTTACTTTGATCTCTGAGGTGTAAAGATTGTGTAGTGATTCAGATGCTAGTAGGGGCTAAATGCCATCCTCGGAAAGATATGCATTTGAACTGGCAGAGGGAGCATAATCAGCACTGAGAATAAGTAGTTTTTATGTCAAGGTTGTCAAACCTATTTTTCTGCCAGCTCTTGGCTAGAATTCTGCTTAACACCAGATGGCATTGTTTTTTAGATGTTCTTGAATAAAGCAGATCATTAATTCCCCCTGGATTTTCTCAGACACCTTATATGGTGACTTTTCCTGCCTACATGCCTGTGCACTCTAGAAATCTATGTACGGAAACCCTGATTCATTCTTAAATATATATATATATATATACACACACACACACACACACACTCTATATAAGCTATGGCACATAACTACATGATCTTTAATTTTTGAATTGAATGTTTTATTTTTCAACATACAATTGTTTGCAGGCATGTTTGACACTATTTAGACACCTAAAACTGCACATAATTACTATGATTGTCCATACAAATCACGTAGAAAAGGAGCTTCCTAACATAAAATATCCTTTTGGTTTTATGAATAGACAAATATCTTGTAGAATGAAAGAGCTGGCACACACTGAGTGGATGACTTGAAGTCCCTTCAATTCAGGCCACCTCAGACTGACTCTCCAATGCTTCACACATTGCACATTTGTACACTGTGTGCTTGATTCCAGATTGTACTAGCAAATTCCCAGGTTTGGGGTCCATGAAGAGCAGTTTTTGTTAGATATGGTGGAAATCAGCAGCAATGTTTCCCTTGCCAAGAAATCACGCAGTTCAAAATAATAATAGGGCCCACTGAGGTTGCCAAGGTAGGCACTGAATTACTTGTCACTGTTGAAGGAGATTTAATGATTAAAACCTGTCTTTCTTTTTGCAAATTCTTGATGGAAATATAGTAAGAGAAATTACTCTGCTCTTCTGTTGTGGGTGTGGGGGAACTAACCAAAGAAACTGTTTCATTGTATGTATTAAAAATAATTTAATTGCAACCAGATATCTTAATTTTCAGTCCAGTTCTATTAACAGTGCTATGGTTTAAAACATTTAAAGAAACCAGGTATTCAAGGGACAAAATTAGGAGAGTGGATAACACTGAATTTGTATAAACACCACTAACTGGCTTTTGAATGGCAGTTTCTCTTAAATACCTAATGATTTCTGTTTGGAATCTCAAAAACTGTACCAAGGATGCTGCTCAACAATGTTAAGAAGACACTAACTTATGAACAGCTGTTTATTTAAAGTTTTTATAAAATGAGATTTAGCAGAGAGAAAGAATCTAAGGATCTTGTGAAATATATATAAGGTCTTGAATATTTTTTTTTTCTTGAATTAAAATAAAAATTTAACAGTACTAGACATTTTTTGGCTATTCCAAGCAGGCAGATGCTGTGAACAGCTTGGGATACCTCTAAGAGCATGCTCTGCTATAACAATGCTATCATTATTTCAGCAAACATAATATACTTTCTTTTTTCTTTTTAATTTTTTCCTTTTTATTTTTTCCTCTTTTCTCCTTTTTTCTTTTTCCTTTTTCTTTTTTATTTTTTCTTTTTTCCCTTTTTTCCCCTCTCTTTTATCTTTTTGTATTTCCCTTTCCTTCTCTTTCCTTCTTTCCTCTCTTTCTTTTTTCTTTTTTACTTTATTTTTTCCCCAAAAACTTCTCCTCATTCTTTTTTTTTTTTTTTCTTTATATTTTTCTGTTAGGTATGCAGCTGCACTCTTAAGAAAACTTTTTCCTGACGTACTCTTCATAAATAAAGCTGTGATAGTTTTCCCTAGGTTTCATCCCGTAAATCTAATCTTTATGAGGATTTTAAAATACATTTAAAACATATGGCATCGTATCTGTGGCAAGGTCAGTGCACAATGGAAAGCAAAATCATACAACTTCATCACTCTGAAATATATGATGCAGAGTGGGGAAAAAACAGTCTGCTCTGAAACATGTGAGGAAGCTGGCAGCAGTTGTGGAGTGTTGCCTTATTGAGTTCCACTGTGATGATCCTGATTTAGGAGACAGATAAGATCCCCACATTTTTTCAACATCTCAGCATCTGTATTGATTACGTCACATTAAACTGGCAGCATGGGCTATTCCATTTGTGGTTCTACAGACTTGGTTTAGTTTGGTCATATCATTGAAATAACTGAAATTGTCCAGGGTTCTTTTCAATGTAATTTCATAACTGAGGTTACTTATATTTTAGTTCCAAATATCACAATATTTTGACAGGCAGCTGTAAGAAAATCATACCTGTGGGTATTTTCCTACTATCCAGCAAGATTTACTGTTTCAACTCCTTCATCTTCATCCCATCTGATTTATGCTTGATATACCAGAGAGAATCCTGTTGTTTTCAGTGAATATAAATTCTGCATCTATTATTCCTGGAGGGATTTTTTTGTTTGTTTGTTTAATAAATTCCTTATGGATGACAATAGGACTTAAA
>NW_010295993.1:0-10472 GCF_000700745.2 Antrostomus carolinensis
TTCTGTGATTCTGTGATTCTGTGATTTGATTATTTCTGTGCCATAAAGTTTATGATAATAAGCTTTCTACACTTGTTTTGACAAAGTGGACAAGAAACAGAAGTGCTCTCTAACACTAGAACCAGGAGCAGAGCAGAAGCAAAGCAGCACTCATTGCTGTAGACTCCACTGAAAGTATAATGCAGTGTCTGGAAGCAATAAAAATATGGCTAATAATTGTAGAAAGAGTCTGGGCAAGGGTACAGTTGGGAACGTGCCAAACTGCCTGACTATAATTTGGATTGGCAGTTAGTTGTATTATCTTGCCAGTCACAGATTACATGGATATTTGAATATTACTTCTGGTTAATATCAGATTTTATATGAAAATAGGTATTTTTTAATTTACATTCCAGCCTACTTTTTTGCCAGATTTAACTTTTAGCATGGATGAGCCTGAGCTAGGCCTCCGTATACAAGGAAGTGTTGCAAAAACAGGGAGGAAAAGTTTAACTATGGTTCCTGCTCACACATCCACACACACTAAAAAAGAACAAAACAAAACAAAAAAAAACCCAGAATATTTTTTTAAATAGTAATTGTAGAAACTCTTTCATGAACAACAACTATTAGCACTTTGTTGCTTAGCACTAACTCTGTCTAGGTACAGGAATAAACATAATATAAGCTTTACATAATTTTCTGTGTTATTGGTTCCAAATGTTTTCTAGCATGCAAAGTAATTACTTTAGGTTATAAGAAATTAAAGAAATAAGGGCGCCTAATGAGGAGTGGAGGATTTCATTTGATTGTGAATCCAGCCTTTTTTATCATTGTGAGTATCATTTTCTTGTTGTGTCAGAGAAGTTTGAAGGATGACGGCTTCCTACCAAGTCTCATGGGATTTCTGTGGCCGCTGGAGTGCTACTGAACAAAAGTCCCTGAGATATGGAGAGGTTAATGTTGCTGAGGGTTAAACTGAGAGAGATAACAAGGCCTTTGTCTCATTATATTACAAAATGCCATTATACTTTTTGGGAGACCAGTGTCTCCAAATGACCAGTGGTCATCTAGAAATGACCAAAGTTATCCATTGACGCTTCCCAAGGGTATGACCATCTCCAGATAGGTGTGATTGGCAAACTGGGGAGGGGCTCGATGGTCATAAACACCCATATTTCAGTCACTTTATTAAAGATCAGCAAATAATGAACAGTACAGGACTCTGTCTCGACTGTCTGATAAAAAGGGTGTCAGAGCTCAGACAAGAAATGAGCCTGAGTCACCATAGTGCACCTAAGAAGGAGGTCTGGCAGGACGTAATTAAAACAATTAGCATCACCATGAAATTAGACCCCCTTGGGCATCTTCTTAGCCCCTTGTGTCAGTGAGAGGGTTAGGTCTTAGTAGAAAATGGAATTTTTCTCTAGCCACAGAGTAATGCCTCATTCCTAAAGACTTACAGAAAAATAAATGTAAAAGGCTACATGAGGGTCATTTAGAGTTTGAAAAATTTCATATGGGGATCAGTTATATCACATACTGCCCTCAGATGAACTACGACATTATAGAAACTCTTAAGATTTGTCAAATATGCTGAAGTACAAGTAAAGGGAAACATTCAGTGCTGGTGGCAAGGAAAATTGGCTGCTAGGAAGGAAACAAGCATGGATTTTTTTAAGCACACAACAAAAATGCTTCTTCATTTGGTCAATTTAAAAAATAATCAGCAGAATCTGATTTCTAGATTAGGATGTAAGCTGTCAAAACATTTTACATGAGGACTTATTTTTTTAATACATTAATTGAAGTCATAATCATAAGTCTTCTTTGGTTTTGCTTTGAGCAAGTGACTGAACTTTACTGGCACCTCATTTAATTTGGGTGAAATCTGACCTTGCACAAACTATGTCATGAAGTCAATGCCTTTCTTCAATCATCATAACAAGAACAAGCAGGACTTAGGGTAGTAGATTACTGTGCTGGTCTTTGAAGAAAATGCAAATCCATAATATCTCTTACTTTGATATTTAGCTTGAACGTCTAGCAGTAAAATCTCTGAGACAACTTCTAGAGGAAGATGTCAGTCTTATCTGTTCCAATAAAGCTGTAGGCTCAGCCTTCAGTAAGAAATACATTCTTCTGCTTTCTTATTTTAGGAGTTAATGAGGAGGTATAAACAGAGACACAGAGCAGATCAGAATCCCTCTTTAACCTCCAAGAAAAATGCAACTTTTTTTTAAGGGATTCACTGAATACCGAGTCCCATATTCTGTAACGCTGCAAAGTGGTTCTCCTAATGTATACTATTTACAAGCCTACATTGTGGGGTTAAAAAAGGCTCTATCTATGCCATGTGTACAGAAAGTAAAGAAATCAGCTGGAAAGAGAAATTAAAATGCTATTTTACTTATAAGGAAACATATCAGTGCAAGGATTTGTTTGTTTTCTTCTTACGTCATTCTAAAGGGCACAATGAGTGCCCAAATTTATAAACTTAATTTAGGTTTTAAACAACATTACTTTGTGGACATATGGTGATTTTTAACAAGTTCGAGGAAGAAAAGTGAAGGCATGACTATAATGCAAGAATTTATTTCTTTCTACATTATTAAAGCTGCTAATATTGCTTCAAAAATTGTCAAATTGTAACTTTTTTTCATCTCCAACAGAAAAGGCAAATTAGGAATAAATACAGATTAAAATGATCGCAAGCTATTATGATAGCAGTCTTTCTTTTTAACGGAAAACCCTTTGAACAAATATTGAACTGATGATATGAACATAACTGATGTGGTTTGTCAGGTTGATCACTTTCCTTTACTTCTTTTATTGCAGATATTTTGTTGGATGATGCCCCTGATGGAGCACTCCATAAAGAAGGTCATAGTGTGAAAATTTTAGTCACTATAAACAAGGGCTATAGTCGAGCCAAGGTAGGTTCATTACCCAAAGGTCTGGATGCAGAATTATAGCTCAGGCATATCTTGCAATATAGTAGCTCAACTTGTTTCAGTATTTTCAGCCAGGAACTGAAGGGAAATATCCTAAAGATAGCAGCTCTCTTCTCTGTCATCCACATTCAATACAGTTAGGCACTCTCCATAGAATAATGTGATATGGCCTTCTTCTGCCTTTGTGGTGGCTCAGACACTACCAATTCTCAGTTTAATTAGTGGCAGAATGTTCTGGGACTTGCTATCTCAATTTAAAAGTCATTATAAATTAGGTTTATGTCTTGGACCCCTTAGAGTACAACTATGAATATGCTGCTGAGGTAACCAATTTGGAATTGCATTGTCGTGTTTTCATGCTCTGTATTACAAAAAAATTATTAATACAATGCAAATTTATTTATATTCAGCTCTTTATAAATACAGATACAATCTAAGTGCAGAATAAGATACCGTATTTCCTTCCTTACAGAGATGTGCCAAAGTAGTATCTTCTATACCTATATCTGGCACAGGTATTATTAACAATGTTGTAACATCACATTCTAAATAATAATCTTTTTCTTCACTGGAAAAAATATGAATCTTTATATAAAACTAATTATCACCATTTTTAGTTCAGTTTCCAAAAATCTCTCTTTGCAGGATCAAAAACCACATGCATATCTGATAGGATCAATTGGAGTCAGTGGAAAAACAAAATGGGACGTTTTAGATGGTGTAATCAGACGTCTCTTTAAGGTAAGACAGTGAAAAATTAGTTCAAGTATTAATTCAATTTTCTTTTTCACTTGAGATAAATTCTGTACTCTGGGTTGTCTTGCCAAGTTTTTGCTTTGTTCTGTTTTTTTGACATATAGCTAACACTACTATTAAAATTTATTCTTAAGGTTGCTGTTCTTTTTTCATGTTTGTACGCAGTTCTCTATTGAATGTGACTGCAAGAACTCCTTGTCAAGTGACTTCACTTGAACCAAAATATTTTCCAAGCTGCTTTTGTTCAATAACCATTTTTATGTCTTATATTTTCATGTAATTTCAGGAATATATTTTCCGAGTGGATCCTACCACTAGCCTGGGTTTAAGCTCTGACTGCATTGCTAGCTACTGTATAGGGGATGTAATTAGAACCAATAGTGTAGAAGTGCCTGAACTGCTGCCTTGTGGATATCTAGTTGGAGATAATAATGTCATCACTGTGAACCTGAAAGGTAAAACTCCAAGGATATTTCTGCAGATACTGTAGAGTTTTTCACTGCAGTCCCCTCTCTCTTCACATTTTTTGTCTTGCACCTGACCTTTCTGTATTTTGTCTCCAGTTCAAGGACTCATCACATCACTCATCACATAAACAGTATGACATTGTACTACACCTAATACAATGGGGTATTTTGAGGCAAATGTAAGAATATCTCTGTCCTTCTCTGCCTGACAGCCAAATCACAGCAAAGTACATATTTCTGAATAGTGGCAAAAAAAAACACAACTCCAAAACAGATTATGATGAGAAATATTTATACCTTACCTAGTTCCACAGGAAAAATTCAATGCATTTCAAAAGCTGTAGGGATTTGCTATTGGAGGGGAGAGGGGCTTTCAGAAGAACTATGCATACATTGATGTGACAACTAGTAACCCTTGTGGCTGTCACTTTGACCTGTTTTTTTCATCATTGCTGCCTGTAGTGCCTGAAACATACATCTTTGCCCCACTGAGCCTTCTCTTCACATTTGCTTTCATTTCATCTCTCCCACCCATCTGTTTCCACTACCACTGTTTAGTTTTTTTGGCCCTGTGGAAGGATATACACATTACTACAGTAATGAAGCCCTTGATAGGAATTTGATTTAGGCAGAAGAATCTTACCTTGCTTTGAGAATGGCACTGATGCCACCAGGTGCTGGACCAAACCTTTACCTACCTTAGCAAGGATGAAGACAGGCTATTTTTTCTTTTCTTTTGTTCCCAGGAGCAGAAGAAAACAGTTTGGACAGTTTTGTATTTGACACATTAATTCCTAAGCCAATTACCCAGCGGTACTTTAATTTACTGATGGAGCATCGGAGAATTATTCTGTCGGGACCCAGTGGCACAGGAAAGACCTATTTGGCTAACAGGTTGGCTGAATATATTATAACTAAATCTGGCAGAAAAAAAACTGAGGATGCAATTGCAACTTTCAATGTAGATCACAAGTCAAGCAAGGTAAGTTACAAATGAAAAGATAATGTATTGTCCAATTTGTAGTGATAATGCAGAGCAGATCCTATTGATTGGCATACTATTTTGTTGCTCAGTTGACCTGTTTGCCTACAAGAATTCAGTCTCCAATCTCAGTTAGGAATAGAGACCAGATCTAAACAAACCATTGAAGCACTGTGAAAGAAAGTCTGAATTTTCCCTCACTTGGGGGAACCCACCTTAAGGATGGATACAGAGTCAAATTCCTATATAAATTCAGTTCATATAGTGTCTGTAATTTCTTCATCTGAAAGAACGATTTTGCTGATTACATGTAATAATTACAAGAACAAAATTGCTGATTACAGTAATACTAGTCTAGCTTGCTTTTTTAACTTGCTTTTTAATAGCGATAATACCAGCCTATTGTTAGCAAAGATTTCAGAATGGGGATTTTGAATTACTGTCTTTGGTTCAGCTTCTTAATCAGCACTGAATAAATACAACTGCTGCCACGGTTTCTGGTGTGCATCAGTCAGGAAGCTGACCATACTAAAATTGCCTCATGCTTCACGTCACATTCACAGTGATTTACATAGCTCAGATTACCACGCTTCTAGCATGACTGCTGTGCTAGCCACAGATAATACCATTCGCTTGCTGTCCTAAATTAGGTATACTCCTAACCTGATACCCAGGGGAAAGAAAATGAAAGGTTTTGCCCAGAGCTTTCTGATTTGCATAGAGCATAATGAATGTTAACATAAGAAGGAACATATATATCCCAAAAGGGTGAGAGGACCATTCCAGTAAAAATACTACTTTTCACTGTCTTTACACAGAGGATTTGTGATGCCATTTACTTTGGCAGGGGATATGTTTATGTTTTATTGTTATATCATGTACATTTATAATGAAAATTGTTCCATGAAAGAGCAAGCTTTTGGATTTCTGGTAAATTGATTGTTGCATGTGTTTTTGTTTTGGGTTTCTGGTGTGGGGTTTTTTTGTTTTTTCTTTTATTTTGTTTCTATTAAGATTTATATAGAACTTTTGAGTTTGTAGCAAAAAAGGAAAAACAACATTTTCAAATACTGAGTGTGTTTGAATAATACAGATGGTGCTATTCCATGGAAGAAACCCATGATGTTCCCCTAGAGACACCTGATCATAAAAAGCCAAACAAAAATCTTTCTTGACGTATAAAAAGATTGCATGTTCCCATTAAAGAAAAAAAAAAATCTACTATCCCTGATCCAGGAGCTAAAAAGCTCATAAGAACTTTGTCCATAGTTCTGAGCATTCCTGACACTGACAAAATTAGATACCTCTAGGGATACAGCTGTAAAACTTGACTAGCCCAGACCTTCAGGGGCAGCAAGATGTTGAGAAAAATATGAAATGTTTTGATTATAGAAAGTTCTCTTTTACTCCAGCACTAAATAGCAGCCAGACTGATAGCTGACAGAAAAAAAGAATCTACACAACAAATTTTATTACAAGATATAGCATCCCCAAAAGGTCAAACATATTTTCAGAGAGAGTGGTGAAATGAGATACCTGAAGGAGCAGATCAATATGCGTAAATTGTGTGATAATTTGATGGGGTTTTTTTATATATAAATGTGGCATTCATAAGAATGGAGGTCCAACAGTTAATGTGAATATCTCAGCCCATTGGAAATGGCATATTTTATGGCAACCTATTTTCCTCTTGAGATAAGATATTTTATCAGCAGTTTTCTAAGGAATGTATCCACTAAATAGTAATGTGTAAGCTTTAGTCACTTGCCTTTGGATGTCAGGAAGTACTTCTTCACTGAAAGGGCTATCAGGCACTCAAACAGGCTGCCTAGGCAGGTGGTTGAGTCACCATCCCTGGAGGTGTTTAAAAGACAGCTAGATGGGGTGCTCAGAGATGTGGTTTAGTAGTGGACAGGTATGGTTGGACTCGATGATCTCAGATGTCTTTTCCAACCAGGAGATTCTATGATTCTATGATTATGTTTAGTGTCTCTGTTTTTCCTAGCATGTGGCTTCAATGTTACCCTGTCTGAGAAGCAGATCTACCTGCATGTGTTGATCCAGCTGAACGATCCACAGTGGGGAATCTCTGGAGCAGCCTCTTTATTTTTCTGAAAATCTTTTCCACTGAAATTACCTCTGTGGTCTAATTCAGTTATTTTCTGTTGTGGTTTGTCTGTTTGTTTTTGTTGTGTTTTTTTTTATATTAATTCTGCTGAAGGATCTGCGACAATACCTAGCAAACCTAGCTGAGCAATGCAGTGCTGACAACAATGGTGCTGACCTCCCTGTGGTCATAATTCTTGATAACCTCCACCACATCAGTTCATTAAGTGACATCTTCAATGGTTTCCTCAACTGTAAATATAATAAGTGGTAGGTAGTCGTTCTTGTCTCCACTTTCATGCATCTTTTGTAATTAAAAAAGTAAAAGCTGTTTGCTATTTTGCAAAATAGAATGTCCCAGTGGAAACTTAGACTTACATAGGCTGTCAGCAAAGCCCTTATATGCTTGAATAATTTTAATCCTCTTCAGGCAAGTACTTAGATGTCTGCTTCACTTCATTTATATGACCTCCATGCATCTCAGTGAGATGTAAACGTACCACAGAATTGAAGAATGTACTTAAATGCTTGACTGAATTAGGGTCTTATCCCTTTCACCCTGTCAGATCACACAAGCTCATTAGCACCATGATGAGAGCTTATGGGAGAGTAAGAAGAAATGCACTTTATAATAGTGGAATTTGAGATATGTGTGAACCCACAAACCATGCCATACAGAAGCAGCTGTATATCTGGCAGACTTGCACTTCCTACAGTTTTCCTGTAGCAGTGCAGAAGTATGGATTTTGATGACTGTCCTTTATTGCCAAGCAAGAATCAAAATAATGTTTTCTGTAACTTTTGCTGGCCTATAACATTGGCTATTTCTGCTGTAAGAGTGACATCATAGGGACTTCCCTTTGTAAAATCACTGAATGCTATGTCTTACTCATGAGATTCACTGGCTTCTGAAATTAAAACTCTAAGCCTACTGCACAATTATGAGGTACATGAAGACAGGGTTGCCCCATTTATTTCTTTATTACAGATGAGAGTACTAGTAAACTGCAAATGTGCAGAGAGGGAAATACAAGAATAAACATGAAAAAAGGGCACTTCAGAAATATTTTAAGTCTAAGACCAAAATACATCCAGAGACTCTTTTAAAGTTGTCCTCGTGCAAATTAGAAGAAAGAATATCCTCTCAATATCTGAATGAATTCTCCCTCAAAAAAAACTGATACGTTTCTCTTTTCAGTCCCTATATTATTGGAACCATGAACCAGGGAGTTTCTTCTTCACCAAATCTGGAGCTGCATCACAATTTCAGGTACATTCACTCTGTACTTACTGCGGCTGTGTTTGCACAGCTCCCTGCTTCTCAGCCCAGTTCTTCGACAAACACTGATCTTGTGTCTCATCACAGCAAAGCACTTTAGCTTCTGTGTCTCTCCTGTATTGATGGGCCTCTGAATGGTGTTGGGGAGTAATGAAAGAAATAAGGTACTTTCTGGCATGTCTAGCAAGTTGATGAAGACAGTTGCATTCTTGCCTTCACTTGTCTTCTGCAGTGTCTTGAATTCCTGCTAAAACCTATAATGGTTGTATTGTAGCAGTCAGCAATAATGTGGTTTGTTGGAGCAGTTTTATAATTACTGACTAATGAGATTCAGAACTTAGGACATTATCTTCATCTGTGTGTTTAAGAGGAAATTATGCGTTTGCCATTCATTGCTGCTTGACATTTATACTTTCTACCCAGGTGGGTGCTGTGTGCTAATCACACAGAGCCTGTTAAAGGTTTCTTGGGCAGATATCTGAGAAGGAAACTGATTGAAACTGAAATAGAAAGGAACACACGCAATAATGAGCTCATCAAAATCATTGACTGGATCCCCAAAACATGGCATCATCTCAACAGCTTCCTAGAAACGCACAGCTCTTCAGATGTAACCATTGGTGAGTCCATTGGTGGAGTCATTTGAAATAAGGATGCAGGCTGAGCATTTTAGAGATTTGTGAAGGATATATGACCTTTTAAAAGTTGTCACCTCTCAATGTACATCAGTGTGGGAAATTTGTCTAGTTGCCAGCAAGATTGAAATGAAAATAGAAAGTTTAATGAAAGAGTATGTATTTTCTGGTATTTCTGCCTTGATTGCTAAAGACTTTCAAGTAAATGATCATAATTTTTAAAAGTTAAATTTACAAAAAAATTACCTCGGTAACAACTTTCCTAAGCTTAATTTTTTTCCCTGCTTTCACGTTGCAGTATAATCATAGCAATAAAAACACATGGACAGTCAGTTCAGCAAACTAGCAGGTGGTAGATATACATGTACCTGCGATCTTTTAGTGGAATAGCTATATTAGCAAAGAAGTCATCGTTTTACATAGCTTTGCCCATAAAACTTGTAAGCGTTCATCAGGCCCTAGAATTGGATAAAGTGACACTAGTTCATTTTTTATAACAGGAGACTGATAGCTCCCTTATTTTGGTCTTGTATTAGTATTCTTTTCATTTGATATTGCTCCAATACTATTTAATTCTGCAAAGATTATTTTTAGTGTGTTCCCTAGTTCTACTTTTTTTAATATACAACTTGACTTCTCAGGTCCTCGTCTCTTCCTCCCTTGCCCTATGGATGTTGATGGCTCCAGAGTGTGGTTCACAGACCTCTGGAACTATTCACTGGTGCCATATCTTCTGGAAGCTGTGAGAGAAGGACTTCAGGTACATCACTTGTTTCCCAACATTTTTTTTTTTTTTAACTAGTTTCATAGGCTTTCTCCAAGCTATTTTAACCAATGCATCCAAGTATGAATGCTGTCATTTTTGCAAAAAGAAAATCTGTGGAGGGATTATAGAAATCAGCCTTGAGCTCCCTTTGACCTGCTCTTACTCTGATGTATATTTTGGCTTTGTCTGCTCCAGTTCTAGCATACCTGGTATTTTATGAAAAGACTGTCTCCTCTGTGACTGGAGGAAGGTTCTTCTTTTCCACTGTTTTTTAAAGAGTTCACAGCAATGCTAAATACAGCTCAGATTGCCTCCCTGAGTCAAGGCAGTCTCAGCCTTGGAAGAGACTGCATGGAAGAGTTAATAGCCCTTACACTGGTGCAAGAAAATAGCTGTGGTCTGCATAATCCTCTCCCACCTACACATGTAGGCACACACACTTGTGGAGAGAAGTTTGTGAACAAGGATATTTTCACCATTCAGGGGAAAAAAAAACCAAAACAAAAACCCCACAACCCCCCCCCCAAAAAAAAAAAAAAACCCGGCCT
>NW_010295993.1:10505-31754 GCF_000700745.2 Antrostomus carolinensis
TGCTGAACATGAATGTCTGTCCTTTTTTTGCCCTTTTTATTTTGCCCACCTTTCCCATAGTTTTGTTTTTCCTGTTTTCTTTCTTTGTATGGGCTAAGGTTTCGTCGTGACTGTGTCCTCACTGTGGGTAGCAGTGCCACCAGATTAGTGTTTCACTGTTCCCTCCATCCTATCCTTTCCAGAGCTAGGTGTTAGCAGCAGTTCCATTGACTGGTATTGAATTAGTAATGTTTCTTCTGCTTTAATAGAAAGAGGGCTACAAATAGCTGTAGATAGTACTGTAAGCTGTCCCATATAGGTTAAGATTCCAGATCATTCCACATCTTTGGAGCAAATCTAAATCTTGAAATTAAGCCATGTGGATATTTTTCTTTTTCTTTTTCATTATTTATTTGGCTTTGCCCCTTTTGCTTTTTCTTTTATGCACTGCAATTCTATGTCCTCTGAAAAGATGTTTTGTGGAAGGGCAATTTTTTGCCATACATGACACTGAAATAAATTACTGCATAGTGCAGAGGGAATTGTTATGGACTAGTCAGAAAACCATGTAAGCAGCTGCAATTTCTTTATCACCTTGTACTGACATAGTGACATACTGATGTGATGAGGGTTTAGAATCTTGCCTGTTGATTATCTCACGCTTTCCTAAAACTGCTTACCTCTGGGAATTGCAGAGTATTTATGCCTTGTGCAAAAAACTGCCAAACGTCTGATAGAACAGCCACAGTGAGATTAACAGCACTTGTTTAGACCAGCTATAAAAATGCAATGATATTCTTCACGCTCATATTTTCCCAAGTATACAGGATACCTGCTTAAATTAAAACTTCAATTCTGGAGCAGAAGATGGAAGCATACAGAATAAAATATCATGTTTCATGAACCATTCCAATTTCTAGCTGCTTTGGAAGGCTTCCATAGAATAATGTTATTAATAATAAACAGAAATCTTTTAAATTATATTATTAGATGTTCCTGGAACCAAGAATGGGTAGAAAATGGCTTTCTAGCCTGGTACTTTGCAAACTCACTTGGCAGACACAGAATTTACAAGCCTTGTCCCAGATTCCAGAAAAGATTTAATTGCTGTTAATCTCAGATGTGGGAAAATGCTACCTACAGCCCAGAGTTAGCCTCCTACCTCCCTGAAAAACATTTCCTCTTGGCTTCTTTAGGCAGATCCCTGTTACAGCAGCCTACCCTCAGTGCAGGGCAAAAGGACTCTGAGTATCTCTGTGCATAATATAGGGAACTTGGCTGCCTAACCTGGAGCTCTGGATTCAGCAAATGCCTGGAAGCAGGTGTTGCAGTGATAAGCACAACTCATCTCTCTGCTGTTAGCACTAAAATCCTTCACCATTTTACTCCCTTTAGGAGTGCAGCCCATCTAAATGCTCCATGAATGTAAGCTTTGCCATTATTATGCTGCTCCTTGGATTGTGTGACGTGGTTTCAGTTAAGAGAAATCACAGAAAACCCTGGAGACTGGCTCCCCATGCCAATGTGTCATTGTCACACCTGAGAAAATCTGTAAAGCAGCAACCAAAGGGCTCTGGGTTAACATGTTGCTTGTGAACGGCAATGTGGAGAAGGGTGCTACCAGACCTCCTAAACTTACAATATACTCATTCTGCCTTCCTCTGTCCTTCCAGATTCGCAAGTATTTTTGTGCTTCATAGAAGGGAAAACCTATTCTTTGTGAATTTCTCTTAACTTTGTGAAGGATCTCAGACTTAAGGTGTGGAGAGATGTCTGCTTCTGCATTCTACTTTGCTAGGAGAAGAGAACAATCAGTACCGACAGTTCCCAGTTCACTTAAAACAAAATCCAGTTAACTTGAATATTTTAGATAGGTCTGAGTTAATTTCACTGATATATCTTAAGCAAATTACCTAAAGGTCTAATTTCAAATTGTATCAAAAACTTGTGGCTCCAGCTGTTGCCTACAAGTATCACTAGTTATGGAGTGGTTTTCAACTTGCAGCCACTCTGCTTATTGAAGGGGCATTAATGGAGATGAGGTCTTTTGAATGTCTTATCATATCTAAAAGCTGAGCTCATTTGAAAGCAAACTGCTTACTACAATGGTTTAGATGGTTTTGATTACTTTTTTCTGCTGTTACAACTGGTATTGAAAACACTGTAACATACTTACCTGTGTTATATCCATAATATAGATGTACGGTAAGAGGGCACCCTGGGAGGATCCCTCCAAGTGGGTAGCTGATACCTATCCATGGAGCTCTGCATCTCTACAGCATGAGTGGCCATCGTTACTTCAGTTAAGACCAGAAGATGTTGGTTATGAAGGTTATGCATCAGCAAAGGAAGGAACAACTTCAAAGCACGTTCCACAGACTGATACGGAGGGGGATCCCTTGGTAAGATTTCAAGTTTGGGAAAAAGGCTTTTCAATATGTCTTTTACTGTGACATGTTAAATTGTGCACTGTACAGTAAAAAACTGCTGTGTACCTGTTCCAAAATGGGCTTTTAAAATGCATCCTACTATAATTTATTTTAAAATTGAAAATAAAAGGAAAATCTAATAGAAAGTTAGGTATCACCATCATGTTAATGTGTCCCTAAATTGTTTGCATTTCCCATCTGCCCAGAAATGTGTCTGATTTTCAGCATTATAATGTTTGGGTATCACTCTTCAGCAACTTATTAATCAGTTTGTTCTAAAAACACCTTTCCAGGTTAGACAGTCCTTCATCTACCTTCTACAAATGAAGGACTGATAAACACACATTATCTAATTTGTCTATCATAGAGAATTTAGTGGATATGCAAATCAGACAGCCATCCTCCCATTGCTCAGAACATTTCAAGATAACTGATGACTGTATAACAATCTTAATGTAAAATGACTGCAAGTGTGGTGGCATTAAAAGATAAGAAGTTGATTTCCCTCAATGTCATGTATTGTTTTATTTAAATATGATACCAGACATTTCGGTTTACCATTGCCTCCTCTGATAATGGGCTATTAAATAGCATATCTTGAACTGCTATTCTTGTATAGTGCTTTCTCTATAGACTGCCTTTATCACAATTCAAAATACCATTTTAGAAAACTGTACTTCTGGAATACAGGCAGCCCTTGGAAAAGGAAAATGTGTTTGATTCTTATCAGTGCTAAGAAAATTACTCCTCAGCCTCATGGAAGTATTTGGTTTCCAAAACCAGACCTTGCATCCTGAAGTGTAAAAAATCACGTCATCTGATCCCCTGTCTCCCAGTCCATAAGCTTTGGGGTGATTGTTTGACCCTGTGATTTGGGCTGCCACTGAGTGTGTTCACCAGGCTTCCAACATGTGTGCACCAACTCTACTAAAGCGAAAATACTTGAGCAGTTCAAATCCGGTGTCCTGTCACCCTTGCTCCCTGCACACTGTGATCAGTATCTGTATCTGACTAATTATCAGAATCTTCAAACTTGTGAATGGAGGGCTTGCCCCTGCCTGAAGTGGAGCTCACGGGGAGACAGAGAGAGTGCTTGGGGAAACAGGACATTTCACAGGCAGGTTGTACTGCACACCCACTGCATGCACCCTGTATTCTCAAACATGGATACCTATTAAATCTTCTGCAAAAGCTACTTGATAACAGTAAAGAGTATTAAACACTGTTCAATGACTAGAGCAAACTCTACAAGTGTGCAGGTTGAAACCACAGAGATGTAAGGACTCCTCAGCAAAGTAGGAAAAGAGGCTTAACACACAAACACACAAGAACAGTTCTTTCTCTTTGTTTTTTCATTGCTTGTTTTTTGTAATGACAGTGTATTTAATTCCTTGTAAAACACTAAAGCAATGTCAACATCACTTGCAACCCTGAGCATGCTGGCAGAAGCGGATATTTTATAAATAAAATCCTGATCATTACACAGAGTTAGACGTCAAGCATCCAAGTAATTTTCTGGGGCTTAATGCTGCTTTTTGATGATTTTTCAGATGGGCTTCAGATTCTAATAATCCCCATATTATGTGGGGGTTCTCCTGTCCTGGGTAGGAGGATCTGTTGCTGCTCCCCTGCTGAGGTCAGCCCCTCAACAGCAGATGGGACTCTTATGAAGCAGCTGGCCTCGGTCCACTCCTCTCTCCCTCGCTCCCCATCTCTCTCTTGCAGAGGGGGTATGTTAGTGTGATTATGTTTTCAGTTGCTTTTCCAATGTAGTGTGTTTATGCCATCCAAAAATTATCTGGAAGCTTGACTGTCTCCAAATACGGGCCCAGATGTCCAGCCATGATATGGCTTCCTTCCTCTGCTGGTGTTGCAGCTGCAGCCGGTCTCACCCCTGAATTAAAGAGAGTGATCAGGCAGCTCTATTTTATCTCTGGCCCTTTGGACCTTTAAACTTCTATTTAAAGACCAGAAAGCAATGAAAAGGGTGCCGGGAGGAGCAGCTGACATTCTGCCCTTTCTGAAATCCTTTTCTATGGTCCCCTCAGCTAGATACCAGCACACCTCATACAACAAGGGAGCTTAATTAAATTTTAACATGGTCACTGCAGCATTAAATGAGATGAGATTATGTAAACATTGATTTCTTCTTTCAGATGAATATGCTAATGAGGCTTCAAGAGGCAGCCAACTATTCGAGTGCACAAAGCTGTGACAGTGATAGCACCAGCCACCATGATGACATTTTGGATTCATCCCTTGAATCAACTCTCTGAAAAGGACAAACCTTGTTGGAGAATTATGGTAAAATCTGTTTCCACTAGACCACTGCCAGTATTAAAGCAGCACATCGAGGTCCCTGAGTGAGAATGGTGTGTTGTAGGTAGGCAGGAGACCTAATTCTGCAAAGTCAGGAAGAAAAATCGAAATGGAAAGCTTGAATTAGTTTAATTTCAAAGCATTTCAATACCTGTGGAGCCAAGTGAGACTCCATTTGACAACTGGAAAGGGCCCTACACCAGGGGCATCTAAGCAGATTGCACACGTGTCAGCCAAACTGGAGTATTTTTTCTCTCTTTTCCTCTTTTTCCTCTCTCTCTGTCTCTCTCTCTCTTCATCTCTGTTTCTCTGTACAAGTTTACAGTGCAACTTCTTTTGTTGTTTTTTTTTCCTTTAGCTTACCCTGAGGCGCTGCATGAACAATGCAGTCTTCTAATTCTCTTCTAACCTCTGTTGTGCCACATGGTGCTGGTCACAGGACTGCAGTGGTGTTTGTGTTGTACGCTACTGCCCATTCCAAAACAAGTCAAAGATGATGATAGTAACTCAGAAAGCACAAACAGTGTTGTGCAATCACCAGAAAACATGACTGTGATATGCTGGATAAGTGCCAATTTAATTCTAACTGCCATGGTCACGGTGATGCGCTCCATCAAGTTTTTAGTACACGAGTCACAGATTTTATAAAGTTGTTTTTACCACAAAGGTCTTTTTTAACCACCTGCCCACTCCTTAATAACAGTTTTATACCAATTATTAACCAACACTGATTAAAGGCTTTTTAGGGCTTCATTTGTTTGAGCCTTTTCAGTGAAAGAAGGAACATTTCTTATGGTGCTGTCTCACTGCCTTAAAACAGATTTCTAGAACAGTTTTACAGCTGGTTTAATTCCTAAACCATTGGTAATTTACACTGTTTTTTTCTTCATTTACTAATGAGAAAATGTCAGTTAACACAGTAGCCTCATATCTGTATATCATGATTTTTTAAAGTAACAGATAGGAGAAAGAACAGTTGCTATATAATATTTTTATCTTGTGAATAGATTGCTCTGCCTACCCTCAGAAATACACAAGGAACCCAAACCCACTTCCACTGCCACCTAAATGCTGAGAAAATCTGCTCAAATCCATTTGGTCCCATGGAATGGAGTTTTTGGAGGATAGATGTTTTGAATTCTTATCCAGCAGAGCTGGATGCACTTGATGCAGCATGAGCACAAATATATGGGTTGTTTTTGTTTTCTTTTTCCTTTTTCTAGTTTTAGCATGTTGTTTTGATTGCTATTGTTGTACATGAAGAATTCAGCATAAAAGAACACTGAAGCAGTGATGTCCACTGTGGAAGAGAAAGAGTTTATACTGTAAAAGTGGGTTGGTTTTGCACAGTCTACTGGGTGGGTATTGTAAATATTGGAAAAAAAAAAAACAACAACAACAAAAAAAGATTAAAAAAAAGCCTTGCACAAATCAAAAATAAACAAACAAAAAAATGTATTTTATTCTGTTGGTGTTAAGAGATGTTTCACTTGCTGAGATTTCCTGTATATTGCAAACAAATACAGAATGCAAACCTTAAAAGCTATTATTACCTGGTGTGTTTGTCCTGTACTTACAGTTGTTATGACTATGCAGGAACTATCAGTGCTACAGTCAGCATGTTTCAATATCTATATGAAGCCAATACATTTTGGGGGGAAAAAGCTGAATATGTTTTAAGTGCATATGTCATGGCAGGCTACAACCATATTGCATTTAAACCACTCAGAATAATCGGAAAGCTCTTTTACCACAAGAGGCATCCGGTTAAAATAGGTGCATATAAACAAGAAAGTATCTAAGGGCTTTGGCATTGTGTAGACAGGTACTGTTACACCTCCATAGATGTTACCTTCAGGATGTGTATTTGGTGCTATTAAAACTCTTTTTGGCCACTCTGTGGTCACTTGCTGTAAAACAAAGATAAATCAATGCAGTTTCCAAATGGCACTGAGCTGCATCGCTGAATCTAGAGGTTCCTACACGGTGCTATTGCCCTAATAAAACTCCAACTGATTTTATGCATGTAGGATTCAGTCAGACCAACATCATGCCCCCCAAATCTGGATCCATTTCTGATGCAAAATGTCAGCTCATATACCTTGACTGACTCAAAGAACTAAAGGAAAGCTGCTCTTTCCTGTACCTGTGCTCTGAGCAAACCTGCAAATCTTTTCCTGCCGTTAACACACCAACACACAATATTACATATTCAAAACTTCCTGCAATACATCTCAGTGAGTCCACCTAGTTTACAACTCAGAAATTGTTTGTGAAACATTTGTCTGTACACATTTTATATTTTGTACATTTTTGATGTAACATATCATGTAAATAGACAGAAACAGTGAAATAAATCATCTGAAAAGTTTTGTAGTCTTTGTAAAGCCCTAACAATAAGTATTTGGTGTCATCGGACTTAACTGGATGATGTATTTTCTATTGGTTTATTGTTCCTCTAGCTTGTAAACCAGCTTGCGTATATTTTTTTGCAGGTGTGCACACTGTATCTGTCTAAATTATTACTTTGCCATTAAAGTGGAATTATTTATTGAAACACAGTCTGATGTTTTTGCAGTCAGGACCACTTAATGGTTAGGTATTATTTAAAATATAAAAACATACAAATAAAATGACAAACTGAAGGATGTGATTTTTCTCTATTCCGCAGAACTAATCTCTGTAGAAACAAAATTAAGTACTGTTTCTAGTTCCAGTGATTCAATATTATTTTTGAATTACTGTTTCCATGGTCAGAATAGGTTTTGCAGTTCAGAAACAACTTTACAGTCTTCGCGTTCTCAAGATTATCTTCACATACAAGGCTATTGATTTCAGTGGTGGTGAATTTGTACAAAAGATGCCTTATTTTCAAACTTGAAGGACTTAGAGCTACTTCCTCAGCAGATATACACCAATATGATTTAACAGATTTCAAAGAAAGAAAGTAGAATTATGTTAGTTAACTAATCACAGATTTTGAGGCCGGAAAAGATCATTATGGTCCTGCAACTTGTAGCAAGATCAGCTATATGTCTCAGCAGCAAGTCTGTAATTTCTCCTGAAATTGTCGTATCCCTGGAGAGACCTTTAGATATAACAGTACAGAGAAGAAGATCCAGCACCTCATTGTCAATGTGGCTAATTATTCACTAAGTGGGTTTGGTTTTTAAGGGCTTTATTTGCAGTTAGATCTTACATATGTCTTTCTTTTCAAGAGAAAAATACCCCAAACTGTCTTTTGTTATGCCTTTTTCTCTTATACTAAAAGACCAACCACAATCAAAAACATCTTTTACATTTAAGTAATAGTCCTCCTTGTTTTTCTTTTTGATAAGATAGGCAGCTTGCTCATTCTTAGCTTTTCATGATAAAGCATGCCTTTCAGACCTCAATGCATTTTTTGTAGGATTTTCTGACTACTTTTTGATTTGTCAGAGTCCTTCCTGAAGTGTGGGTATGAGAACTGCACATGGTATTCTTGCGATAATTTTACTTTTGCTATAAACAGAACTATCACCTTCCTACTCCCACTTTGTATTTTCCCTGCTTAGGCTTCAGGGCTGACATTTCACTCTCTAATTGCATCATCCTACTGCAGGCTCATTTTCAGTTAATTATCTACCAAGACCATGACTTCTTTTCATGTTGCATCATTTTGAAAAACTTTGTCCGATCCTGTCTGTATAAACTATGCTCTTTGTTCCTTAGACGTATAATTGCAAAGTTGTCTGTATTAAAACAGGATATTCAAGTCAGCCCACCCTACCAAACAATTCACATCATTCTCTACGATTGGTATCTGTCTAATTTACCACTCCACCAGCTTCCCTGACTTCCAAAAACTGCTAACCATCATCTTTCTTCATCTTGCAGTTGGTAGGTAAAGATAGTATGTAACATTTGTCAAGAACAAACCCCTGTTGACTCCTGCTAGGACCCTCCATGAAGATTTGTGTTTTACAGCTGTATTGTTGGGTCACTTGTGTCATGGGTGTATTTGTATTCCAATTAACATGGGTCATACAAAGACATGTATGATATATATTAAATCTGATTAATTACATGGCTCCTCCATCACTGTAGGTCTCTCAGGATGGATCAGACTAGTTTCTGTTGAAAATTACATATGTAGAGCTGATCTTACGCGGGAAGGGGAATAGACTAGATGACTTTAGCAATCTCAGGGCGGCTTTCCTGTAATTCAGTGCTGCAGTCTTTGTACGTTATCCAGCTGCCATTAATTAAGGTAAAATACATGAAATTTAATTGTCAAACTCACTCTGTGTCTACTGTCTCAGCATATCTACCTGTTAGCCTTCATCTGGAGACCTGCCTGGTGAATGCCCAGTTTCCCAGGACAGGAACAGGAATGAGAACGGGATAGTGCAGCCTCAGAAAAAGAAGTGGTTTTAGCAAAGTACTTGAAACATTGCTCTTGCTTACAAGAACTCATTTTTTTATGCTATCATTAAGTAGCTACTGTGTTTCTCAGCATGCACTGTTTTTTCTTGATAACTGAATAATGTAACACAAATTAAATGCTACCACTAAGTTTGGCAATGCAAGAGCTACAGATGCACTATCATGGGAGAAATGTATTACTGAGTAATAATAGCAGTAGCAGAAAATAGAATCTGTCATGAAAGATAAATTAACTAAGACCCAAACCATGTGACCTTGCCTTTCTACACTAAATTGTATTTACTGTTCTTTGTTCAATTGCAACCTTAAACAAATGTTGATAAATAGCAATGAGAGAGCACACTGAATGAAATAAAGTCCTGTTTTTAGTAACAAATTTCATAAATGAAGTAATGTTTTGCCTTTGTCAGTGTATTTACTTGTTTTGTAAGCAGCTTTTATTAAATCAGATGACATAATTTAGGAAATTAAAATGCTTCTTGACAATTAAATACCAAACTGAAAGAGAAGGCACCTGGTAACTGCTATGTAACAAAGTAAAGCATTTACATGGTGACACATAACCAGCACTAATGATTTTATCATGCCATAAATGGATGGCTCTGAAAGAACAAAGAAGCAGACAAAATACATAGTATCTGTATGACCAAACCCCAAGGACTTTGTGAACTAAGTCATTTAAACTAGTGAACTCTATTTTAGCACTGATAATTCAATGCACCTTAAATACATCCAGCTAATCCTGTGTTCTTCACTCTGTAAGTGCAATGAAGAGACATACAAACTGAAAAAAGACTCTTCAGTGTGACTGTTAATGCAGGTAAGCTGTTCCACTCATGTAGGGTACATACAATAAAGAGATATGGCTACTGTACTGCAGTCCTTGAGCTACCAGAAATAATTAGGTGGCAGAATGAATCATTTAGCTCCATCATTACCATGTTCTTCATAGAACTGTCATGATCTTTGGTGCACCCTGTCCCTGCTTATACAGGTCAAGCTAATGGCACTGTATTAGACTAGCGGTACTGACTCCTGATTTCTGGCTGGAGAAAGTCACGCTGGAGACAAAATCATACATCTTAACTGAAAAAATATTAAAGAGAAAATGTATTTTTCGTCGAGAAGGAAAACACCTAAAAGCTACATAAGAAAACTTTACTATTGTATTAGTAATTGGTGTGATTAATCTCATTACTACTTAATGTCATTGTATTACTGCTTTTGTAGTGCCAGTGTGTCTCAAATACTTCATAAACAGTTTTCTTGTAAAAACAAATTATCTTTCCAAGTGCAAAATTATACTAGTTTTTTGAGAGCTGGTTAATACTTTGTTTCAGACTGTCAGCCTATTTAACAAACTACATGCACACACAGTAAATTTCATCTCTAGCTTGTGGATCTCTGACATTAAAGAACATGTTAGTCTATGTGTTTCAAGTAAGTGATGTTCTTTAATTTCTGTCCTGAATGTAGTGTTAAGCATGTGAAAGGCTTTTCTAATTTAGACTTCAGTGACTGCAATTAATTCTTCCATAAACTGCTGTCTTTAGAGGATAATATGGTCAACTAACTTCTGCAAGATTCAGCTGAACATTGTTTGTAGCAACTACACTACAATATTACACTCAAGAATTATAATTTAATTGCATGCTTAGACACAGCATTCAGTAGGATGCCATATTGCCTGTTGTAATGTTCTCTGAAGTTGAATAAAACCTTCAGAATATATTGTTAATCAGAATGGAGGGAAGCCTCCTCCTTTTCTGGAGTGGAACAGCTACTGGCAATAAATAGTGCCTATTTGTAGCTGCAGGACAATAGAGAGTTTACTCCACCTAGAGGAAGATAGATAAACCATAGCATATGTTACAGGGCATGCTGGAAGAAATCTTTCATACTGGAAAAATATCAGTATCATTTAGCTGCTACCAACCTTTGCTGTATATCAGAATCAGGTAGGTAACTTTTATAACTAATCATAAATTTAGTTATAAATCACTAATTTCCAGTTGTCAAGATATTTGTGGGTTTTCTGAACTGTGCAGTAATCAAAACATAAAATACAGGACTGAAACTCAATATGAGCCTTAGAACAAATATCCATGCTTTAAAGGTCATGTTATATTGAAACTCTGTGCCTAATGATTAGGGATGTACTATGGTGAGCAGAAATTATATCTATAGCCATAGAATCATTCATGCTTGCTCAAGAATGCAGAGTATTGTTCTTGTCTTTCCTCTGGAGGAGAAAGATAAAGAGAAAAAGGAGCTTCTGATTCATTCACCTATTCATGTACACAAAAATATCCCTTTTCTGGTGATTCTCTCACCTCAGTTTTGTTAGCAGACCTGCTGAATATCAAACCAGAGCTGGTCAGGAAGTTTCCAACTAACAAGGCTGTCCTTTAAAGCCAAAATGATGCACCAAAGAATATCAGAGTAAATAAACTTTGGATGTACCACAAGCAGAGGATATTTTTGACCTTGTTTCCAGCCAGCTGACCATGCAGCTGCTTCAGAAGTGGCGTTACAAAGATCTACAGCTCTAGTGAAGTTTTGTTTAGGATCCATAGTGTGAAGCTTCTTGCTGCAGAGCCAAAAATGCCTGTTGCAGGCCTTCAACTTCCAGCTGCCCTGGCAGCCCTGGAGCTTCCTGCTGCAGCCAGAGTGGGTTGGGTTTCCTGGCATCTCTCTGATACTGGGGAAATACCCATGATACCCTCAACTCCCATGGAGGTACACCTCCTAAAGCTGAATGTGGTCTAAAAATTTTTTGGAATTGAGAAAGATGGCAGGGGACAAAGCAGGTGGTTGCTGTGATCTGTTCCAGACAATATGATCAAAACCACTTATACTTTCTGGAATGAAAACATGGAGCATTTTTTTCCAGTGGAATTTTTTAGATAAGCTTTTACTGAAATTATTCCAAACACACAGATGCATGAACACAGAGGAATTTCCTATAAAGGTCATTTCTATATGAAACCAGCCTTTTGGCATTAATGCAGGCTCCTTAACCATTCGTTTAGGCTGCAGTGGCAATGTGAGCTGCAGAGCAGGGTCAGATTCCTTTTGCCGAGGCGGGCATTGCAGCTTCCTCTGGAAACTGCCATTCCCAAAGCAGGCAAGGCATATGCTTAGAGAACTCCAGGCATCTGGGTTTTAGCTCCTTTTCTTTTTTTTTTTTTTCTTTTCTTGGATCCTTTTAGGTAAGAAAATAGCTCCTGACACCATCACAGGCATTTTCTCTCCCTCTGCATTTTGCCCTTTCCCCTCTCTGCCCTTCTGTCATTTAGCACACTCCATCTTCCTCTTTTGCCTTTCTTGTAGGTGCTCCTCTTCTGGCTGCTATTCCCATTGACATGCAGTTGTCTCCCCTTCTCTCCCTGGAACATTTCACTTGTCCATTTCCTCACTCCCCAGAAGGCTGCTTGCTGCTCAGAGCATGCAAGGACAGCATCGTGCCCCTTTCTGGCTCTGAAGGATGAGCATACGCTGTCACATCTGAGCACTGTGCAGTCGTAGCCATCCAGCCAGCGACATCCCCTCCTGGTCACTGCTTGAGCTCCGGCTGTTCTGCCAGCACCATGGTATGGCCCATTGCAGCAGCAGGAGAGAACAGCAGGCTCTGGGAAGAAGCCCCATACCTTACCCATGGCAATATGTTTGCAGTGAAAAAGCTGAATGACTGGCAAGGTCATGGCTTCTCAGTGCTCCTCTCTATTTCTGTATACCACCTTCTCTGCAGACCAAGAAATATTAAGTTAAAAATAAGTCTTTCACTGTATTTTAGTACTCCGACAAAACTGAGTAGCTCGTATTTTGTAGCCTAGAGGAAGACTCTGTAGGGTGTAAGACAGGAGACACAGTCAGCTAGAATATAGGAAAGTGGGAGCAAAGGCTCCAAAACTCTTCCCCAGCTCTCAGACTGAGTCTTTTCAAAGGAGATGTATTCTCTTTATTGCTTGTCAGAGGAAAAGAAGGATATCCGCACTGTGACCAAGAAAGGTGAATTTTCACTGTAAAAAATGGTGGAAAATCGATTCCATTTCAGAACATACAGGTAGAAACATCTCATCTTGAAAGTGAACCGAAGTCTCATTGGCAATTTGGAAGAAAACTAGAAATAGTTGTGTTACTATAGTGATATTTGTTAAGTAGTCATTAGCTCTGGGCAAACACAGAAAACATTTTTCCACAGCTGTCACTGAAGTTACAATAATCAGATAATATTATTTAGTACTTGCATAGTGCTTTTGAAGCGTCATCTCAAAGTACTTTTCAAAGGTCAGGATGAGCATTATTGTTAAGGAATGAATGGGAAAGAAATCTCATTAGTGGCAGTGGGGTGCAGATGACAATATAGCACAGCTTCACACATAGACCTGTGTCTCAAGATGCTGTTAATGAACTGATTGACATTCCTAATATTTATGATCCTTTACTTGAGAGGGTTATATATAATCTTTAAATTTATGTTAGTTTGTGACTGTTTTCCTCAAAATCTCTATGCTTAGAGTCAAATGTGACAAGGGTAAGCATTTCAACTTAGAGTCCCAGCAGCATTTATGTCTCTGAATTCCAAATTTCAGCTCTCCCAGTTAGCTGGACTTGGAGGCCTCCATGGCTCAGTAGAGCAGGGATTTCCTGTGTGCCTTTGGGATGCAGAGAAGATTAATCACTTCATATACTGTAGTCTAATGTTATGTCTGCAAATGAGACTTCCAGGCAACTGCTAAACATATATTTTTGGATCCTGTTTTTTGGGGTGGCTTTTTTTTTTTTTTTTTAGTGTGATAACAGTAATCTTAGATATAATGTCTTTACAACCTAGTCTAGTCCAGCCAAAAGACTCCATTTTATTAGGACACGGTTAGGCAGACATTCTGGCAGCAGCAGCAGCTTCTATAACTCCATTAAACATGCTCAGCCTAGCTTTTCTCAGGAGATGGCAGCAGCAGCATTCCTGAGATGGCTGCAATCACTTCCATTTACTTCGGGGGGCATGAGGTGCAAAGCAATACTGGACGGGAAACAACCCCTCCTCCCCCCTGAAAAATCCTCCCTGCAGCCATGCAGAGCGTTATGCTTAGAAATACAGACCTGCAAGTGTTTCACACAATGTGAGTGATGGTTGAAGTGGTACAGCTAAAGAAATATTAGAGTTAGCTAAACCTTACCTGAACATTTCATAGATATCCCAAAACAAGTGTTGCCTTTTGAGTCAACTGAACAAAGGCATTTCAAGCAATGCTGAGGCAGGGTAGCACCATTGCATGTCACTGCTACCAACTTGCCTACAAACGTCCCCTCTGTAGACAGAGTAAAGGGATGAAAAAGAAGAAGAAAGGTGAGAGCAGGCTGAGTGTGTGTGCTGGGTCGTGAGCAGGATTTCACTTTGTCATGGGAGATGCAGGGCAGCTGAGAGACAAGAGGGGCAATAACATGGCAGAAGCAGGCAGGGAGTAGAGGAAGCTCTTTTATGTTTTAATCTGTATGCTTTTCTGATGCTATATTGAAAGCACCTGAGCACATATGCATAATGATGAACATCTGTCATGTCCTGTTTGTACTATAATCCTGCCTCAATGGGGAGGAACGGGGGCAGAAGAACGTTTTGTTTTCTGAAGACATTTTAATTTGTCTTTCTTTAAATACATGTGCTGCTGTGAGACCGAAGAGGTCAGAGGTGGGTCTCAGGCAGCAGTAGGTGAGGAGCTCCATTGCAGTGTGAGGCTCCCACTGGGGCTTGCATGGATAGGACCCACCCTGCTCACAGAGGTCCTTTGTACCAAATGCACAGAGACTGGCTTCTTCTCAGATATACAGAGTGGCTTTTTTTAATATGGCCTGGACATAACTTCTTGAGCATTTTGATTATATCAATGAGTTTAACTTTCTTCTAAATGCTATGGAAAGCCTGTGTGTAGCTCAGAGAGAGGTTTGCTACATATGCAGCATCCCAGCTTGCTGAAAAAGGTAGCTATAGTGCTCCATGTTACCTGGGGTTTCCTAGGGCTGTGGACTTCATGGTCAGATATATCCCAGGGCCTTACCCCAGCTGACAGGGGACAAAAACATGAATAACCATAGCCCTGCTCTTATGCTCCACTCTCTTTGACAATTGTAATTTGTGTTCCACTTCAGCCTGCCACTTTTCATTGGTATTTTGATCACATCCGAGTGTGTGGTGATTGGTGGCAATGATATAATTACCTGTGATAAAAGATGAGCTATATGTGTAGTTCACATATGGTTGCACATGAGTCCAGACCATCAGCTGATTCTTCTTGGTTAGGAAAAAAAGTCTTTGATCATTAATGTGATTGCTGCTAAACAAAAACAAACAAATAAACTTTTTCCCCACTCAGTTCATCTGCCCTGGTAGAAATCCCACCTAGAGAAACAAGTTTTCCTACAGAAAGTTAACTTGTCTGAGACCTGTAGCCAGTCCCTCCATCCATTTCTCTTGTCTTAAGTAGGCTGTAGGTTGCTCTGAGCCAAGAGCAGTGCCCAGATACTGAGCTACCCGTGAGGCTGCTTGAGTGTATCAGTCAGGGTTAGATATTTGACAGAAGCTGTTGTCATTTTTTCCTCCTACCCATCCAAGAAGACTAGCACATCCCAAGGGTGAGTACACAGCCCTCTTCTGCCTAGTGCTTACAAAGGGTGGAAAGGATCAGGTTTTGCATAGCTCCCAGCCGGAAACCTGTAGATTTTAGGAAAACCTGAGACTTAAAAAAAAGGGGGGGAAGGGGGGAAAGGAGGAGAAAGTGTGTGTGATAAACTGTAACTGCTTCTACATGGAGAAACTTGGACACTATTTATTCATGTGCTTGGGATGCCAAGTAGTTGAATAAGGAAGAAAAAATGTGTTTCTTCAGAGAAGAACTTTTCCCTTTCTTCCAAATACTAATGAAAGAGACAGCTCCTTGGAAGGTCAAGGTAGGTGACTTCTGAGGATATAACATAAATATGTTTTCTAAAATGCTATATTTTACCCCTGTCTAGAGCAGGCATATCTAGAGCAGGAGACTTGACACCATGATATTTATGTGACAGCTGAAGGATTATCATTTAAGAAGGCCATAGTTAGGACTGCGATAGCAATTACCTGTAGGGCAGAAGAACAGGAGAGCCTACAGAGGCAGTGTGCAGGAGTGGCAGTCCTTATCTAAAAACTAGTGAGTGTTTCTGTACTGCCTTTCCCATCACACCCTTCTGATTTCAAATGGTTAATGGTGTGGAGAGGTGAGTGGTCTCTGCTTTGTTGTTTCCAGGCAGCACAGCTGGAACCTGTCTGGATCTAGTTCTTTCACTGCAGCTGAGAGACAGAGGTTACCAGTAGTAGAAGGTTTTTGAGAGAATAGTTTAGAGGAATCTGAAGTACTTGCTATTACAGAGCTGCTCTCAGTTCTCAGGATATTCTACATTTTTTTCTGTCTTTAGAAGTAAAAACTGAACAAGAGAACAAAATTTTCATGTGTCCTCTTCCCACTTAAAGTGGTAAATTGGAGGATGAGGAAGATGTTTAGGGATCAAAATAAGGGTGGTGAAACATTGTAAGAGCTTCCCAAGAGATGCCGTGAGATTTCCATCCTTGGGGATGTTCAAAACTTGAAAGGATATGACATGACCATCCTGCTCTAGCTGCCAAGTTAGACCTGCTTTGAGTGAGGGGTCAGACGATGTAATCCTCTGAAGCCAATTCCAACCTTACTTATTCTGTGATTCTAGGAAAGCAGGATCAGAAAAGAAACCAAGGAACTAAGTCTGGCTCCATAAAAAATGCCTTTAATTTAGTAATGAAACACTGCAGCTAGCTGCAGCCAGCAGCTTTAAAGAGAAGTAGGAGCAGCAAAAACTCATGTATATGTTACTTTTCAATACCTCTTCACTACAGTCCAGTAAGAAGGATTCCTAGATAATCTTCCCATCTTCTAAATAAAAGCATCTGCTCTTTGCTGTAATCTGCCATCTGCAGCTCAGGCATTCTGTTTTTCTTTACCAAATTTTCAGTTTTATTGCAAGACTACTCCCCATGGTCAGAGCTATTGATACTCCTCAATTATTTAAAGGTGCGTGAGATGGACGAGTGAACCTCTAACGGAAATGTTCAACATTAAGAGTTTACAGTTAAAGTTAGTGACTGTGATAGATGAGAGCCTGACAACCTTATAGACTTATGTGCTCTAGTAACACTGCATCTAGGAGGGGTAGCATCTAGGACTACCAATGTTTATTATGATTATTAATGACTTGGAAACTTTGAGATGTCAACAGTTGCAGGTAACAGCATTACTACTTGGACTGTAATATCTGGAGGTGGTCCCCTCCAGATTGTGGAGCTCATAAGATCTTCAGAAGGGTTTTTTTGGGTTTTGGTTTGTTTTTTGTTTTTGTTTTTTTTTAAAAAAGGCTCATAGTGGCAAATGAAAAATACATTAGCAAATGTAAGTAATTCAGCTTTTAATAAACACATGGAATTATTCATACACTTGCTAGGTTCTCAATTAACTGTAAACACTTGGCCATCTGTGAAAAACCTCTACTTGCTTCACAGTGGTGATTCAAAAAGCATATGGATTGTTGGGAGATCTGAAGAATGCAACATAAAATAACACTCGGGGTATTATATGAATAAATAATTTGCATTCAGCTGGTATGATGATCCTAATTTAAAAAGGGTAGTAGAAGAAGAAAATTATTAACAACAGGTGAGTGGAGGTGAGATAGACAGGAATTCTTGGGGAAGATCAGTAAAAGGGCATAGGCATATCACAAACCACAAAGATAATAGAGATCAAAATATTATCATTTTTAATTTCCTGTTTCTATATTACAAGTGGGGAAGAAAAATCAGTGAATCAGAGTTAACAACCTGACATTGTTGACAGGCAGGATGCATTACACAAATACAGCTGAGCAAAGGAACTCAACCACGAGCATCCAAGTGATCAGGATAAAGAAACATGTCTGAAAAAAGGAGCTTCCCAGTTGCAGTAGGCCCATATACAGTTATTATGACATTAACTGCTGAAACACAATGGGCACAGTCCCTAAAATGTGAGCACCAGCATTAGACATTTAGCAGAGTATTGGTCTCTGTGTCCTTTTATTGGTTCAGACTGAAAATGGCAAGAAAGGGCAAAGCTAAACACAAAAACTATATTTTTTTACTGTTACTCTGGAAATCTATATAAGCATGGCAAACATAGCTCTTATAGAGCCCTAGGATGCTGCCAGGCCCATTAAGGAAGGCAAAGCCTGCATGCATATCCTGCTGCTGCTCCTGGTCTGTGTGCTCCACAGGAGAACTGGTGATTCAGTGGAGAGGGAGATGGTCTCGTCCCCTCTCCATCCCTACCCCACAGCTCACCAGAAGACAAAGTGCTAAAGATGATCCAATCACCTGTTGCTGTGACTTCTGCTTTTGGAGCATAGTTCATTTAAAGGGGAGAAAAAATAAAATTTAGTCCAACATTGATAACACAAAGGCAGCCAGGACTCACACCACCTGTTTTCCCCTGGTGCCTTTGTGTAGTGCTCAATTGAATAGACTTTGGCAGCAGAAATGCACATTCCTTGACACAGCAGGTGGTTTTAGCCACAGTCTTCAATTTCATTCAGCTGTTATAACAGGAAATCAGGTTCGCTATGACTTTGTGCATGTAATATTGCAGCAGTTCACCTTAATTAGACATAGAAACTAACTTTGGACTCCCTGTTGTCCTTCTGGATAGCAAGATCAGCCAAAAGTCTTGTGTTCACACTAAGTATCTGAGATTTTATTCCATCAGTTTGTTCAATGTGTGCATGAAGACTCAGTGCAAGCAGAACTGACTGCATGCTGACTCCGGATTGTTAAAAGTTTCACAAATGAGTGAAAACAACAAAATTGTGGTGGCTATTTATTTGTGCTTGACACAAGTAAATTACTTTAAAGAACAATTATGAGTTACTAAACCTATTTAGGCATGCTTCCCACTCTGCAGAAGACCTTTCTCTTCTCAAAATTCTCTTTCTCAAGAACGTACTCAATAAACTGTGACTATATCATCTCTCATTGCCATCTCACTCATCTTGCTCATTCCCAGGATCTTTTCAAAGACCTGGTTTTTGTTGGGGTTGGGGTTTCTTGTGGTTTTTAAGAGGTTTTTTTGTTAGTGGTTTTTTACTCCTTTAAACCATCTCATAGTTCTTCTCTGATCCACTTGTAGTTTATAAGTCTTGATCTCGATCTTGAAATCTGGAACTGGACAATCTGTTCCAGGCAGTGGCATCAATGCTGCCTTCTAAATCCATACAATTTAACTTGATCAATATTACCTTGTGTGTGCAACCCTTATTCATATGTTTTTAAACATGTCTAGTAACATTCATGTCAGTGTTTATCTGGGCTGAGGCCTTGTGGAGGGGACTGGACTTATTTGGTTTGCTCCATTATTTGCTTTTAAAGTTAAAGGAATTTCTCAAGTAGCCTAAGCTTGCTAAAAATTGCTGTGATCAGTGTTCATACAATTCTTTTGAAAAATTCTTGCATAAAAGAATTCTGTGTTTTGTAATTTACTCCTATTGAATCCCTGTTGTTTAACAAAATCCTAAAGTACTCTCGGAGACAAAGTTTTTGTCATTGTATGACATAATTATACTACTTGTCATCTTTTCCTACTGCAGATAAATGTACTTTTACGTTCTACCTTCTATCTATGATTATTGACAATTCTATAATTTCTACTAATTCTTAGAATTTTCTTTGTTCAGAGTCTGTTTTATTAACTTATCATTATCTCAGACTGTCCTGCAATAGGCTGCTTCTCCTTTTACCTTCCTTCTCAGTATTTCTACATTCCTTGCTTCTGATTCATGTCAGTCAAAATATAAGAAAGGTCTTATCTTGTGAATATGTCTATAATATACATACCAGTAGACAAATATTTCTACATACCAGAAGACAAATATATAGATATACATATATGTATACACAAAACAAATGCTTAAATAATGTTTTTTTATATATTAATTTATTTGCAAATTTTTCCACTTCGGCTCTTGACCAATTTCTTTCTTTTCATCTAAGTAGAGGGATTACAGTTTCTGGTGTTGATTTTAAGTTTCCAGTCATGTTCACTTAGTTCTGTCAAATTACTTTTTCCAAATTATTCATTTCCTCCACTCTGTTTTCAGTTTCAAGAACACTGTTCATTATCAATAATATTTTTATTTCTCATTCTCTTTGCACAAAGCCAACATAAAAAGTCATGATTACATCTGTACTGTGTGAGCCCATCCACATGACCACATAGATGACAGTGAGGCCCTTTCTGTGATGCCAACACATCACATGTTATTGCGAGTTTCTGGCTCTGTCATCAAAATCTCAATTACCTGTCAAGATGAGGCCTAATACAAAATTTCTTTGTGTTGAATTTCTTTGATGGTACAAAGTTGGGAGGAGTGGCTGGTACACCAGAAGTCTGTGCTGCCATTCAGCAAGACCTGGACATGCTGGAGAGGTGGGTGTAAAGGAACCTGATGAGGTCCGACAAGAGCAAGTGTAGAGTCCTTCACCTGGGGAGGAATAACCACATGCACCAGTATAGGGTAGGGGCTGACCTGCTGGACAGGAGCTCTGGGGAAAAGGACCTGGGTGTGCTGTTGGACAGCAGGCTGGCCATGAGCCAGCAGTGTGCCCTTGTGGCCAGGAAGGTCAACAGTGTCCTCGGGTGCATTAAAAAGAGTGTGGCCAGCAGGTTGAGGGAGGTTCTCCTCCCCCTCTACTCTGCCCTGGTGAGGTCACATCTGGAGTACTGCGTCCAGTTCTGGGCTCCCCAGTTCAAGAAAGACAGAGATCTTCTGGAGAGAGTCCAGCGGAGGCCACAAAGATGATGAGGGGCCTGGAGCATCTCCCATATGAGGAAAGGTTGAGAGATCTGGGACTCTTCAGCCTGGAGAAGAGAAGAGTGAGAGGGGATCTTATCAATATCTATAAATGCCTGAAGTACGAGGGACAAATGGATGGGGCCAGGCTCTTCTCGGTGGTGCCCAGTGGCAGGGCAGGGGGGAATGGGGACAAACTGGAACACCGGGAGGT
>NW_010295993.1:31911-36391 GCF_000700745.2 Antrostomus carolinensis
GGGTTGGACTAGATGATCTCCTGAGGTCCCTTCCAACCCCTACAATTCTGTGATTCCATGAATGAACACATCTGACTTAAGACATGAATGTACATAAATGGGTTAGTATTGGCAGTGTCACGCAGAACAAAGGCCTTGTGATAATGCTTTATTCTCTCATGACTCTAAGTTATCAGTAGATGTGTAAGATGGTGTGTGTCCTGTTGTCTAGTCTGTTTTTTTTATGATCAGAACTGAATGTAAATTACAGCTCTAAGTCTTGGGACAGTTGGTATCTAAGAATCCAAGACAGTGTGTTTTCCAGTTATAAGACCAGTAATTTTTGACCCTGTTAAACTCTGCCCTTCAGCTCTCTTAATTTGTCTGAAATTGGATCTCCCCAGTAGTTCTAGCAATGCTGGCCATGCAAATGTTCCCACAACATCTCAGTAATGCCTGCTAGCTGAAACTTATGCCCTTAATGAGCAATTTTTATTCCTTTTGTACATTAATCAGGTGTCTGATATTGCTCTATAGGCAATTAGAGATTTTTTTTATTTTTTTTTTTGCTCCTCATACGCTCTGGTGTCTTGTTTAATTTTGTTCACAAACCTTATTTTGGCACTCAGATCCTCTTTTAATCTTTTCCTTTTTTTGTTAAACACCTTCAGATTTGTTTAGCTTGACTGTTCCCTCAGAGGTAAGTTTTCATTACATTGACATAGATTCCAGCCAAATCATATGATGCCTTTACCTTGTGCAAAGTAAAGCAAATGTGGTATCAGAAGAGAGACCATCAGTCTTATAACAATTACCTAGGCAAAAAACAAGCATCCAAAACAACCTCTAGTCTCTCTCTTCAGGTTATAGTGGAAGAAAAATGAATTCCAGGATGACCACCTGTCTATGCTCTTCCTTCCGCCCACTTCTGAGTTTCTCTAAAACAGTCTATAAACCACAAGGATGCTCTAGTGCAACATCATTAGGCCATCGTCTTCAGTGTACCCTCACTACTGATTTCACAAGTCTGTTGCATCTCAAAGTACAATGCAGGCTACACTACAGGTACCACTACCACCTGGTAGAGGTACCAGACAGCCTTAAAGGAACTCACTTGGTATTGCAGTCTGCAATGGCCACAGTCCTAGAAGTGTAATTTACTGGAAGAGGAGGAGATAATTAGCTTACTTTGATTTCTTTGCTGCTTGCTTTTGTGATGCTAAGACTGTAAGCCTGACTTCTTTTTCCTTCTTTTTCTTTATTTTATTGGTTCTGAAAACTGGTTCTGATACTGCATTACCTCACTGCAGACCTGCCAGTAGCTGTACTTAGAGAGTGGCACCTTGTGTCTCTGCCTCAGGGAAATAGCACACCATCTGCTGTCTCCTTGTCCTTTACAGGATGTTCTCTCAATTCTGTTTAGGGGAGGAGGCATCACACCAAACCACATTCAGATCTGAAAACTTGTTTTAAACGTTACATCTTTGAACCAAAAATTTATCCAAATTATTATTCATATCTTTGTTTTAACCAAGCACTGTTAAATTGACTATTCTTTCTTAAATCCCAATTAGGTTTTGGAAAGGCTGTTGAACTTGACCTGGAGCATAAAAAAGAAAACAAACAGCAATGGAAGAACAAAACAAAACAAAAAAAACCCCCACAAAAAACCCCAAACCAAAACTAGTAAACTTTCAGTCACAGCTAAGTTCAAAATACACTGTTTTGAACATGACTGTCTGGCTTGTTTGGGTAGTTGGAGCTCTGTTTTATGGATGTGCTGAGTTTTCCTATAGGTCAGAATTGTTTAGATGTGTTTTACTTTCCCATTTCTTTACAGTAGCTTTTCTTCCTGATTGGCCAATAGGCAGTCTAAAACATCTGCAGTTATGTGGTCAACAGCTGCAGTTATGTGGTCAACCACCTCATGATCTAATATATAAAATCCTTCTATTTCCCTCTTTACTGACCAGAGCACAACAATTCTTCTCTACCTCCCTGTCCTGGTCCTAATTTTCTCATATCCATTGACTATGAGTCACAAACCTCTTTCTGTCTTCCTCAGTGGCCAGCTCTTTCTCTTTGGAAACTTTGTCTTATCTTAAACTATATCTTATCTCTACTTCTTGTTCTAAATTATCACTCTTCTGATGAACAGCCCTCATTTTGCATTCTATATACAGGAAGTTTCTTCTGGCTTGTGGTAGGAAAAAAACCTCAGCTCATCCATTATCAGAAATAACCACTACAGCTTTTGATTTCTGAGCTCCCTAGTGAATCTAGCTTTGAACCACATTTTTAAAGGAAATAAATATTTGAAAATATAAAATAAATCTGCATGCTTTTGCATATAAACCAAGGACCTACCTGGTGGTATGAAGAATCTCTTCCTCTGGTTGTTATGTTTTTATAATTCATCAGATGCAATATGTAAAAATAGCCAGTGGCCATTTTTAGAGGAAAAATTACTGCATTAGATGATATAACTGAATTGTAATGTAAGGTAATTTCTAAGCTCTGTATGAAATTGACAAGTCATCACACCCCAAAATATTTTGAAAGGGTTTCCAAATGAGTTGAATAGCAAGCATGTATTATAAACAATATTTTTTCAGTCTCTCTGTCTGCAGCAGTAATAAGTAAAGGTAACTATGGAAAATATTTTAATGATATAGACAGCTGGATAGAAGTCATCAGATAATTTCATGTTGTCATAAATGTTTTTACATGATTTCCAGTTTACATAAGTTTATTATTCTATTACAACTTGGAATTAATAATCAGATGAAGTATAAAAGACTTCTTAATAAGCATATATTTGATGGGATAAGAATAAATCTTTGAAGACAAGAAAAAACATTGAAAGGATATTTATGAAAGAATGAAACATATTTAAGCACTCAAATCAGTAGAACTACAGGAAGAATAAGGTGAGGTAAGTAAATAGCAGCCAGGATTTAAACTCCCTGTTGCACGTCTTTGTATTGCAAAAGCGTGATAGCAACGATGCGGAACTGGACTGCCTAGGCTTACTAGCTCTGAGGATCCACCACTCATAAAATTTTAATAGCCTTTATAACTTGCAGCTTTTCAGAGATAAAGAGCCTGGATGTAAAATTACAAACAGTCTTTGTGGAATAAAGGCTAAAAATGCAGAATAGCATCTGGACTAAGATGATCCAGAAGAAAATACATGTGCTTGCTCCAGAATTAATCAGGAGACACTGTAAAAATCTTTGGCTTTCAATATATATTAATTAGGGGAGGCAAGGTTGTTTGGTTTTGGCTCATGACACTCATCTTCACAAAACCTCATTCCTGACAGGTCCCCCTTTGAAGTACAGAGGTGTTGTTATTAAAGCCATAGTCCTATTTTAGTACTCTAAACCAGCCTCTGCTTCAATTATTCATATGTATTCCATATAAATTGTACTTGAAGGACTTGTGCTCTTGAAAACAGCAACTCTTTAGAATAATTTCTTAGGCCTGCCCTTCATGGTAGATGTATATTCATAGTCCTTTTGGGTAATATTTTAGCCCTATCCTTTGCCATATATGCATCTGCATAACTTTAATTCAGCAGTTAGAGATTAGAAAACCAGTTGTAGCAGTGAGGACAGTGATGAGGAAAAGGTGATTTTGATAGAGAGGGTGGATGGGGAACACGGACCCTTGGCAGTGTGGAGGTGGTACAGGAGGCAATGTTGAAAGAGAAGACAGAGAAGAAGAGCCAGAAAAATGGAAGTCAGAAAGAAGCAGGGACACTGATGAGGAAATTGTGAAGAGAAAAGCAGCTCATAAAGCACAGATTTTCACCAAAGATGCAGACTGGAGCAGTCAAATGCCAGGGGAGAATTTGGTCCCACCAAGAACATGCCTGCCAGCAAAGAGGCCGGAGGGGAAAGGAGGAATGAAGATGGTGTCTGAGAGAATGGCTCTTGCCAGAGGCTTCTGATTGAATGATAAGTCTGTTGGCAGACAACAAGTCTGCATTGGTTCTGGAAAAGGTCAGCCAAGACGTAAACTCTTGGGTTTGGTATCAATTCATTCTGTTTCTAAGAGGGCCTGCCCTGCCCTTTCTGTCCTGCAGGTTTCATCATCTAGAAACTGTATGTACTGTTCTCCATATAAAGGCATTACATTTTTTTTTCTTCTTTCCATCTCCTATGGTGTGCCAGGTGGCATGGAAGGTAGAACAGTTGCACAAAATGCCCTTTTTATATCAGGCAGTATTTAAATTGTGCTGTTTGTTGAGTGTGGCCCCATTCCCACTGAAGTCAGTGGGTGCTGTTGAGCAAAGGTGCCATGATGAGATTAGGCCTTATGCTTTTGAGGCATTGCCCCGTTATAGTCCACACCTCAAATAGCATCTTTCCTCTAACAAACGAACAGGGATAGATGGGAGCAAGCTGCTTCCCTGGCTGTTTCCTGCAGCACTATTTTATACCCACCGTCTGCCCACCCATCTGTTCAGTCCCTGTTACAAAAACTGAAAACATTC
>NW_010295993.1:36414-39175 GCF_000700745.2 Antrostomus carolinensis
AGAGGAATAGGTACTGTGAGATCTCCATTAAATTACTGCCATACTTTTCCCAATTAAACAAGGTAAAACCAGGAATTATGAAGACTTTAGTTTGTTGAAGGATACAGTCTTTTCTGGAGATTTTGTGAAAGGGGAATATTTTGTCAAGGATTTATCAAAAAGCCAGTGGTCAGCTCTGGTGTCACTCCATCTCCATTTAGACTAGGCTAATCTTGAAGTGTTTAGTGGAGCTAAGCTGCTGGCCAGTGCTTCTGGGAGCCTTTGCCTGTAGAGAGAGTTGCAGAGCTCAAACCTGAGTCCACAGAGGAGTTATGAATTTTGGGAAGTCACCAGCCCTGGCGAGCACTTCCCAGCCAAACTCCATGTGATGGTATCATCAGTCACTGGGTAGTTCTGGCCCTCTATGGGCCTGGCTTTAGCCACAGGTAAAGCTTTGGAGCTTGTGACCAGGCTCTGGCTCACAGCTACCTTAAGGATGGCAGGCTGGTCTTCTCCTGACTTGGGAAACAAGGACAAGGCAGAGCTCAAAGCGGATAATGAGGGACAGGAAGAGCTGCTGCCACAGGGGACCCTTCCCAGACTCCTGGGTCCCTGTACAGGCAAGCTCCAGTGAGGAGCAGTAGGGCTTGGTGACCCAGCTTTATGTCTGCTCTGCTGCCTTCCTTAATTGGGGACAACTCTGTGCAATGACCAAGGCCAGGTCCTTAGAAAGTCATCTTCAGAAAAGCTAGCAGATGACATCAAGGATCCCTTCTTAGTGAGGCTGTGGTCATTCTGTAAACTGAGAAAGGAGAAAGGCTTTCAGGTCGGAATGCTGGAAATGGATTTTCTACAGCAGCCAGATAAGGAGGTCCATTAGGAAGCTCCTTGAAATGATTAGGTAAGGCTACTTGGCATTGTGACATGGTTTGGAGAGGCATATTGAGAGTCAGCAGAGACTCAGCAATACTCCTTGAGTAGGGAGGGAATTTACTTGCTTTTAGATACAGACATAAGGGTTACCTCTTAAAAAAACAGATTCCTAAATTTAAGTCTTACTGCTGGCATTGAAAACTCCAAAGAGAAAACTGTAGCACGAACCAGGTCTGTCTATGCATGGGGAGTGGTTCATTATGTTTTATGGCCTCTAATTTTTGCTCTTCTGGTAATTAAATCAGTTTATTCATCAACTATTCAGAAAAGGAAAAAAACAGACTGAAGACCCTCTCTGTGACAGGTGGGAACACTGCTGCTGGGACCACCTTGACTTGTGCACAGATGAAAGTGGGTGGTGACGAAGAAATGCTTATGTGGAAACAGACCCAGCTGGAAACAGCATCTAGAAATCATGTAGTTCAGAGCCAGATTTGCCTTATTACAAAAATAACAAAGTCCAAGCAATGTCTATCTCATATAGCATCTTTATAGAGGGATCTAGTCTTAGATGGGGACCTGCTACTAGTCACAACTGTTCAGTTTCATTTTAAAAAAGGAAAAAAGATGCTTGCTGTTTGCTAGAGTGAGCTGATGCTGAACTTCGTATTTTCCTGACTTTTGTAAAGCCAAGACAGATAAGCACCCTGGCTGTTTTTCATGCCGTGACTAATGCCAGCTAGTTTCAGTGAAATCAAGGCTTATATCTTCAAATGTCCCCTTTTGAAGCTTATGGCTTTGGCTCTTATCCGAGGAAAAGGTGTCATACACAACACGGAAATGAATTTTAGCTTGAATTACGGAATGTGGATTCAGATTCCAATAAAACCTAAGTCACTAGAATTTGTGATATTTTAAAATATGAGTTTCAAATCAAACTGCCTTCCCTCTGTTGATGATCTTTTCCACACAGAAAGCATCATGCTGCATTAAAGAAAAGGCTTATCGGCAAACAATGTGTTGCAACAAAGACTTAGTCTTTTCCACTAGGTTTGTCTCCAATTATAAAAATAAATATTAGAAACTGCTGGGGAGCTGCATTGAGCAGGAAAAGATTTAGACAAGTTTCTATCTGAGAGAATATTGTCTACCTTAAAAATTTGGGGTAGAAAAAGTTTGAATACTTCCTCTGGTACAAATAGTGTTAATATTCATCTCAAAAAAAAAGATCCAACAGTTACCCTCATTTTGTGCCTTTTATAGACTACAAGTCCCAGTCTGCAGTGCTTCATATTGCTGCAGGGCAGAAGACAGCTTATAAGATGTGATGTTGAATGTTGGGAGCCGTAGTCTGTGCACAATGCAGCTCCCTATTAAAGATTATTACAAAAGACCTGTTTTCTCCAGGCAGACTGCAATATTTCTGACAGTTTTTAGGCTTCACTTTGCCTAATATCACAGTATTCTGATGCTTGAACAGAAAGTTTTTTACAAAAACAGGTGAAATAATTGAGTTTTTCTTAGGTGATATGAGAACTTTTATTTTTATAAAATTAATTTCTTGTCCGGGAAGCAAAAAGAGGTGGAATAAGGTAGACTACTCTTAAACTCTGTGTAAGGAGCTTGTGAAATACATGGTTCAGTCAATGATATTTATTATTTTATAAACTCAAATATCCCTACAATTCTGTCTGAGCCTACTGGAAGTATAGCTGGCCTAAAGGTACTCCAAATACCAGAACAGAGAAAAAAAAAATGGTGGGGATTTCAGGAATCAGAGCTTGGTTTGCTGTTTCTGATTGGTATTTGGACACAGAAGTGAGGGTGTCCTCTGTACACCCGTGGCAGGAGGGCAGGCTGGTGCATGCGGCCAGAGCAGGACTCTGGCTCCCGGGTGCTGAGGCCACTC
>NW_010295993.1:39216-41374 GCF_000700745.2 Antrostomus carolinensis
AAGTCCTACATGGCTCGTGTAATCTGTAGATATTGGAGCTCGGCAGTCATTACAGACCTGGAGGCACAGAGTTTCAGTCCCAGGCTCTGGGGTGCATTATGGGCTAAATGAGATCTTGTGCTCTGTGGCTAACACTGTAATTGCCGTTGTCAGCACTGTAAGGCTACAGCTACCATCCATCTCCAGTAGATATAAATATATGTACAGAAGACAGTAAAGTCTTAATGTGCATAGAGGAAAAAAAAAATAGCTGGAAGTCTTTAAAGAAAGAAGATATGTATTAAGACAGAAGCTCCCGACTCCCACATCAAATAACAGGTTTTCAAGAGGGTTTTCTTTTCTCCTGTGTTGGCAGCCACTCTGTTAGATAATTGCTGTGTTCCAGCCAAATGATACTGCTATGCAGCTTCTGGAGATTGCCTGGTGCTTATTAGGGCAGGGAGTTTTTCCATTTTATAAGGGTTGCAGACAAAATAATAGAAAACTTCTAGTATTCTGTCTTTACTGCTGTGCATACTATTGGGACTTAGAAATCAGTTTTGCTGGCGGGATGTCTGTTTTCTAGTATCTAGCACAAACAGTTGTGCCAGAGACGTATTTATTTTTTTCTGGAAGAGAAGGGTTCATTAATTTGTCTCTGTTATATTTATTAAGATGAGATTTCTCTATTAAAAATGCAGCAAAAGGAAGAAGCAGTTAAGTAGTTTTCTTCTAGACTAGGGGACTATGTGAGAAAATAAGGAACTAAAGTATTTTTTTCTTCTTCTCACTGGTCTGCTGCTACTTTCAATTGTGACAGAAGACTACAGTCTACCTTCTTTCCCCAGATGCTCTGAGCAGTTTTACACGAAGCATGTAGTGTGGAGGAGGACAGGCCATACGGTCAGTTTGCCAAGTTAAGACATTAAATTAAAGAATAAAACACGTTGCAGCTCTTTGCAACAGCCTCCTAGTAACTCCGTGACACAGTGGAGAGGGGCAGTCTGGTATCTCTTGTAAGACTATTTTAATCAGCTGGTCCAAATGCCAAAGTAAATCTCTACCAATTTGCCAAGAAGCTTGATTAGTGCTTAGTTTGCTCAGTAGAACAACTTAGAAGATCACAGGGTGAGGCAAATTTGTCACTTTTTGCAATTAATGACAAAGTCTGATGTATCAGTGGCTCAGTATCTGGACAGGATGCTGAGGGTGCCAGGTCTTATTAGGTTCTTGATCTGTCCCTGAGAGTGTGTTAGGAAAGCATTTCCTTCACTGCAGCAAAGCACTGGGACCACAGCCTGGATTCAGCTGGGATTTTTGCCTTCTTGACTCAAGGTCAAATTCTGAGTCTTCATATAATACATGCCAGCATGATCTTCCCTTGTCTGGTTATGTAAGGTCATCTGAGAACCCTTTTTATGAAATGACACGTGGTAGATCATAGTCAGTGGCTTTTGAACACAGTTTGTACACTAAAGATTTAAGGATTTGGTAGGGCAAAGGATCTGAACTTCATCTTTGAGTATAGTTTTCTGAAAATGGAAGGTATTTGCTTCATCCTAACATAGCAATCCAGCCAAAGTGACTTTCTTCCAATGATAGGGCATTAAAGTTCTTATATCTAACACTTAGCAACTACCATTGGCTCCTTTTATAGAAAAAGGTTCTTCTCGAGAGCAATTCATCTCATCTGAAGACAGACATCCAAGATAGGTCAAATTCATTGCTCTTCGGAGGCATCTATTTTTCTTCCTTGACTATAAAGGGAGCTTGGGTTGATAACTTAGGTACCTGAAAATGAAATGTCTAAGCCAGGGGGAGACAGATCTCACTTCGAAGAATGAGACAGAGAAAGCTCTGTGGCAGGGAAGAGTGGTGTGATAAATCTCACCAGGAGAAAAACCTTGCTGGTATAAATGCCTAGTGTATATACAATTAATATTTATTTTATGTTATTGTTTGACATTCTAGTAACTCCTTATATTAAGTTCCCGTGTCTCTGGACTTATGGTGCCCATATTTCCTCTCTCTGCATTCTTGAATGATCTCTTCCTTTCCTGTTTAACAGTTCGTGCTTTCCCCTCTCCCTCATTCTTCCTTTATTAGGTTTCTCCTGACTCTCTTCTCTAGATCTTCACTAGATTCACTAGATGTAGTGGTTGAAGGCCGCCTGGGAAAT
>NW_010295994.1:0-4949 GCF_000700745.2 Antrostomus carolinensis
ATAATAATAATAATAATAATAATAATTGCTGCTGTCTTGAAACTTCTAAATATCTAGAAATGAAAGACTCAGGAAGTAAGGATCTCCATAGCTGAGTGGATCTTATAGGGGATTTTGCTAGTTGCAGTAATGTGAGGAGATTGATAAATTTTGGGCTGGAGATCCTTCATTAACACCCATATTTATACTTGTGTAAATCATCTCTTTCATAAGTCTTAAACCTGCAAAAAATAGATAATCTAGAGAAAACCAATTTTAATCATGAATACTTGGGATCGTTGTGTTTAGTGCCCTTCACGGTCAGATGCCTTTATGGATCTGTTGTGTCCAAATACAGTAATATGTTTTGTCAATGTTCAAGCTATATTCCAATTGGGTTGGAAAACTATGCATGCACAATCATTTAAGCACATAAATAACAATATTTACAGTTAATATTACTGTGCTGTGTATCTAATTTTGACTGTTGGAGATCAGCAAAGTTCTAGCAATGACACATCAGGGGAATTGTGCTGATTTATTCCTAAAGCATCAGGCTTTATCTAAAATGATAACAAACTGACACATATTAGCCATTTCCCTGTGGTATATACCTCAAAATACTATTCTCTTGGTGCAATAATTATTTCTGAGCTATATCATTGCTCATTCTTCAGTAGATCTTATCCACAACTGTGGTACTACAACATAAAATAATGTTTTATTCAGAATCTTCTCTGTGTTAGCCATTCTACTGTGTTTATCATGAAATATTGACTACATAGGAACTTCACAGGAAAATGGCAGTCATCATTGATACACTTATAAAGCCTATAGCAATATTCATTTGTGAGACTGATATGGGCTAATGGATTGTATTTGGCCAAAACCCCAGAAACCAGTCCAAACATCTCCCTAAAGAATTCAACTGAGAACACATTAGGGATTAGTTTGTCTCCATATTTTAAAATGACAATGCTCCAGTAGTTTTTCCAATCCAGTTTTGATCTTGGGGTGATTTTATTGTATGAAGAATATTGGCCAAAACTCCAGCATTAACCCTTTCTCACCTAAACTGTCTTGGAGTTGAACAGCAATGTGCAGGGATATATTTACTGAAGGCAGTAGGCAAATGTCAATCAGAAAATAAGAGTCTGTATGTGAGCAGAAGTAAATGCTGTCTTTGGACTCTCATCTTCTAAACAGATTGAGGATACATGACAAAACTAGTTGAGACTGTGTGCCTCAACCTCTGAGTATGCAAGAGAGTGCAAATTTAAATGAGGACACACTTCAGATTTCCAAAGAAATAAAGCTATTGTGACTAATTGAATTAGTTGCAGAACCATGACATGTACACAGGAACAGTAGAACTCTCATCTGGGATCAGTTTTGGATCCATCCTGGAAGAGCCTTTCCTGTCATTTTCTCTCTTTGGAAGAATTGTTTTGTGACAGGACCCCAGACCAAGGAAGTAAATCTACAACTACAAACTACGTGCTTGCACGGAAATAATAATTATTGTAATCAGATATCCAACATGTTTGTTAAATTTTCAAGGAAAGAAAAATTAAGAAAGATGTGCAGAGATAACGGTGCTGCTGAGACTACATTATTTCAGGGTGTTACAAAAATGTCCAGCCTGCCTAGCTAAGTACAGAACTGCTATCTAAATTTTATTGAGGGAATCCTTCTCAGTTTAGGAACTTCACTTCACTGGAACAGGATCTCTCTGTGGATATTTCCGGAGACACCTCCCTCTCTGCATTGCATGTGTGTATAATACATTTGCATTTTTTTAGGCAGATGATGGTTTTATTAGCCACCTGACACTTACATGTAAGTTAGAGGTATTGGAATCCATCATCTGTCCTCTTTGGTAAGGACACAAATGTTTCTTATGTTTAGACCTGATTAAGCATCCCCACTGAAACAGGGATATAAAAGAGCTGGATCATCTCAGGCTGAATGAATGTCCCTTGTCCCAGGTTCTGCAGTACCATTCACCAATGTGTGCCACCTGTAGATGCTTCCTTACTGATGCATGAGGAGAATTAGGTTTTTAAGAATGGGTTTCCCAGCAGCTAGCATACAGATCAGGAAGTGTCATAGAAGATGGTGGACTCAGAAGTCATCCAGTCATCTAGAGATGATGTAGGGATGCAAGGACAGTTGCACCACACTTCTACTTCTGACTGGGATATATACCCAAGTTCCCTTTCCAGACAAACCAGGGCATAGGAAGGCAGGGCTGGTAGTCACCCACATCTCACTCTTCTACACAACTGGGACATGACTAGCATTTGAGCCAAGACAGGATTGCAAAAGGGCTCTCAGTGTCAAGAATACAGACTAATGGCAGGGCAGTCCTGCACAGGTGGTAGAAACTGGAGGGACTAACTTCAGGGGTTTTATTTGCAGACAGATACATGAAGTCAGCACAGTGAAGTCAGCACAGGCTGCCTTTACACTCAGTGGAAGGATAGACATCTCCAGAGCATGAGGGATCTAACCTATTTCTGATGTACCATCCTGGCACCTAATTATATGACAGCTCTGTCAGTCAGTGACCAACAAGGTTGAACATTTGATACACATGAAGAATTGTCGGGGGACTCGGCTTATTGGGAAGTTGATGAGGTGATCTTTGTCTGATACATGTGATTTGGCTTCAAACCAAGGCTGTTGCAGAGGTTTTATTGGATCCTGCAGATGTCCAGACCCTTCTGGATGTAAGCAACAATATGGAGTCCTTGATCCTCTGCTGCTGAGAACAAGTTTCTACTCTTTCTTCCAGCCTGCTTCCTCCAAACTGAGATCAATCTATAAAAGGGGAAATTGGAACAGTGTGACATCTCCAACCCCAACTGCCTTGAGTTTAAAGATAAAAAGATAACACAAGGTACCATTGACAGATCATACTACTGCATTAGACTGTTTTGGGTTTGTTTTTAGTTTAGTTTAGTTTGGTTGTTTATTTTTTTGGTTTTTGTTTTTTATTTTTTTTTTTTAATAGGATACAATTTTATTAGCCTTGAGTACCTTAAATGTAATCTACAAGGCAGGACAAAAAATAGTAAAAGTAACTGTGAAATTAAGTTAGCTTGAAAGTTCTTTGGCAGTGTATGAAATTTTTTGTTACTAGAGCACTCAACATCAATACAGAGGCAAACAATCATTGAATAGATATTTAAGAATCTGTAGGCTAGTTTATTCTTTAGTAGGATCAGTAAAATGTCCTGTACTGCACTCAGCTTCCTCTGTACAACAGTTCATATAAAGTACTCAACATTGGGGAGATTCTCCAGTGTGTCTGGTTTTAAATGCTCCTATTCCTTCTGCTTGTCCAGACAAAGAAATAGGAAAACTGTGTGAGATAATTGAACAATAATAACAATAATGACAATGTCATTTTGAGTAGTTAACAGGTAGTAGAAAGGATGGCAATAAAAAATTAACATTGAATGCATACTCATCTGTACAGATTTGTAGTGAAAAGTAGTGCTGTGGTAGAGTATGAAATGATGTTGCTATTTTTCTGAGCTCTCCAGCAAAGCATGGGATGAAATCTTACCAAGAACTGAGTGATTGAGTGATGTTCCTCTTATTTTAGTATTCTTGTCCTGTATAGAAAAGTACTGTATATATATAAAAAAAAAAGGATAATTACCCTATGATCTTTCTCTGACATCTCCAAAACTCACTGTGTTTTACCTATGCTATTTCCGTTATCAACTATCTGATAAGTAAATGTAAGTCTGTACCTTGCAATAAAAAGGGAAGTCAAAGCTTGTTACTGTAAAAGCGATCTCTTTAAAAGACATTCAGCATTATAACTCCCCTGGCGACTCTTAAAGAAGTGGGCTGCCTAGTGGCAGCCATACTGCTGAATTAGGGGTCTTGGCTGGCTGTACAGTACACAGGAACCATGCAGAGAGGACATCTCAGCTGGCAAGAACTGCTGTGGGAGGAATGTCACTGTTGCCCCTCAGGATCAAGAGTGATCATGTCTGTGCTGGACACTGAATTGATCATTTCACAAAGAACAAGGGTGAGTTTCTAAATACCTTTCTTAAATGTACTAAAATTCCCAACTGAAATCCCCCCAAATCAGCCATCTTGCATGGTGAACCTAGAAACAAGGCTAAAGAGGACTTTCTTCCCTTTCCTCCTCCTCCTCAGCCCAGAAAAAATTGGATGATCATTCTGGGTACACACAGGAGACCCAATCCAGGTGAAGCTCCACTCTGAAGACACCAACTGATTTAAGTCCTGAAGTTGGAATATGTCTAGGAATATGTGTGTGTCCTCATTGAGGACATAAGCATGTAGCTGTTTAGCACTAGTATGGTGGGGAGTATTCTAGTCATTCTAGACAATAACTAAGGAAATAGGAATTTTAGGAGTCTAATTAGCATCCAGTTTAGGCATATTCCATGTTCCTAAATGCTTTTGTGCCTCTGGTATCCTAAATATAATGACAGTTGGTGTTTCTCCATTTAAAGTTCCATTAAAAAAAAATAAATTCCTGGAACCCTGAAAGTTTTGTTCTCCCATTTCGAATCCTTCCTCAAGTCTGCCTACTTCTGTGGATCATAGATCTAGTAACTGTGACCCAGAAAATCTTATCTCTTTCTCTACATCTTTGGTTGCTCTGTTTAAGATCTGTACATGCAGGACATGCAAAGAAAGCATGTTATTTTGTTCCCTAAGCATTGGAAGCTGTTGTGGAGAGATACTACACAGATTTCTCTTATTACTGCTTTAATGATGTTCTTTCTGCTTGATTTTTTCTTGCCTAAATCTTCCCTGTGCAACAGCTTAAAATCAGAAATACTGTTTTTTCTCTCTCTATATAAGAAATCTTATAAATTCCACTACTGCATTATGGATCCTTCTTTATAGACTACATGTATTTTTAGCGCAGTATAAAATAATGATACCACAGGTTATTTAGTTAAAACAGGGAA
>NW_010295994.1:4978-10159 GCF_000700745.2 Antrostomus carolinensis
TAGAATCTCCTTACCTGAAACTTATTTCTCCTCAACTCTCTCTGTAGGCGTTGGAACATGGTAGGTGCCTTCCCAGAATGATTGATCTCCTCCTAAAATCTGAATTACTCTTGGAGATGCCTACAATTCATCATGGGCAGCATCAAAATCTGGGATCTAGTACATTCAGTTAAGCGTCTTATGTTAGGGGAGAAAATTTATATTTTAGGTGCCCATGCTGCTAGCTGCTCCAAACAGCATCCTGTGTCAGTAAGGTTATCTCACTTAAAACGGATAACCAGAGGCTTGCATGCAGACCTTAGAGCCTTTGCAGATTTTGCTGGCAAAGTTATGCTACTGTAGACATGACAGTAAATAAGAATAAATTAGAATAAACAAATAACTGCAGAAACACAGTAAGTTTTCTCCCTGTTGGACAGCTAGCCAAATTTCATTTTCACTGCTGTTAATACCAATAACTCCTTTCTTTTCACAGTAATTGCTCTTGATTCAGCTTGATATAATTATAAAAGAATCTGTCCTGTTCTCCAGGGTGTCTTCAGATTCACAGTTTTCAAAGAAATCAGGAGTTGCCATTATCATTCTCATACAATTTTCAACATGATACGCTGTGTTCAATCTGATGAAACACCGTATCATTACAGTAGGTGGGAACAACATGACAAAATTATTCCTTATACAGCCCTGCAAATGACTGATTACTCTTATTATTGGGATTTGAAATGATAAAAAATAAAAGTATCCAAAATTTTGCAAGTAAATAAAATAGAAACTTACCCATGTAATTATTTTATATGCTTGAAAGGAATTAAAAATCTTCAGAGTGAAGAGTTCTATAAACAGAACAGATGTTTTAAAAAGAAAAAAAAAGAAGAAATCTGCTTCTTAACATAGTAGCAGCTGGTGTCCTGCAGTTACCCTCTACACTTTGGATTCTGTGAATGTTACAGTCTACTTACAGATAATTTTATTATTGTGAAATTTGCATTTAATATTCTAGCATATTTTTGTTTTTAAATAGCAAAAGGAAGGTGTGAGCTAAGACTCCAAAGCTGAGTGTTTGAGCTGGTGTGTGTACACAGCAGAAAAAAGCATTTCTGTTGCTTGTAATAGATATCCAGACTGTTTGAAGATACAGGGCTAAGATCCAGAAAAGCTGGGTGCAGTTCCTTTGCATGGCTGTATATTGTTGGGACACTTTACTCAAAACAGAGATAGATCCTGAGGCTGGTTTGACCTACCTCTGCTTTTGGTTAAAGATGATTAGTGGTAGCTGTTTGCCAATTTCTGTTTTCACAAATGAGAATCAACTTGCCTTGACTAAGCTGCTGACAACTCAAATGTGTTTCAGCCTAAGGTCCTCATTTCCCCTCTTCAAAACCAAAACATTAATTTAATGAAATGTGTATTACACCTTTTTAGGTTCCAGCATTACTGATGACTGTTTGCAGCATATTTTAAGCTTCACTGTGTGGGAGCTAGGCTGCAAAATGTAGGCACTTAATCTGTCTCTAAAATTCAGCTATGCATTGGAGCATGTTTAAGCAACAGCTGGTGTGGTTTGTATAGACAAAAGACAGACATAGCACTTTTGTGACCCTCCAAAGGTATGTCTAATATGGATACATAAGCCCTCCGTCTCAAGGCCTTCAGGGTCACCTGCCATGGAGGCAGTTGATAAAGTAGGTATTTACTTCAAGAAAAAATTCTTCCTTTTATTTTGGATACATACTAAGGTCCTAAGCCATAAGGAGTGAATGGCACCCCCTAAACTCAGGTGTGCTCAGTGGCAGGTGGTGCAGCTATGAGCAGCTTGTACCAGAATTTCTTCTTACAGATAGTTGTCCCAATTCAGTTTTTGAGGCTATCAAATTCAACAGGGATCTGGGCTTGGTTTGAGGCTCCTTCATTTCAGTTTTGCTCTTCAACAGGGAGAGTTAAAAATTAGCATAGGAAGGCTTTTGATAACTTTGACATTTATATTTTATTCATTGCAACACAGAGGCCGATGAAAAGTGTTATGACAGCCTGGAAGGCTGAAAATTTGGCCTACAATGTACAACTACTAGCACTGCATGTGATGTTCCTTCTTTTTCTTTCTAGAGTGGGTAGAAAACAAAGGCTACACTTGCTTGTGTTACCCTGTCATGAATGCTGTGAGCAGAGGTTCCTATGTGCTCCATCACTATTTGTTTATCTTAGGACTCAAAAGATGAGCAGAACAAACCTTAAGAATATTTCTTCTTGGACACAGAAGGGAAGATGTAGCAATACTGCAGCTTTCTGCAAATTTATGTTTATATTATCATGAATTTTATTGTATTTCATGTACAAGAAGGGAAAAAACCTCCTCTTTTAAGGCAAACGTCTGTTTCAGCCATTTCAACACAAAAGAAGCACTGAGTTTCCATAAACAGAGAAGCTGTCATTTGTGATAATCCAGGGTGTGCAAGATATTCGGATGGGTCTGGCACATATGACAAATGCCATTGGAGACCCGTGCTATTCTGCAGTACCAGCTGGAGCTGATACCAAAGAACATGCCAAAAGACAGCAAAAATGTAGCCTGTCCTTTTGTGGTCACCATCACCCAGCAATTTCTTCCCTTCAGTGAAAATCAAACCCAGAATATCCTGCCTGGGCTCTATGAACTGCAGAGGGCTCTTCAGAGAAAAGGATTCAAAATGTGTCTGTGCCAGGGGCTGGTGGGGGGCCAGGAGCTGTGAAACAGCAGCCATTCAAGGGTACCCTTAGGAAGATTTGATGTGATTTCTGAAAAGGAGGAATTCTACTTTTCAGAAATAGTATAAAAGCTATGTCAGCGATGTTTATGTGTTATTTAGACCTTTCCATGTCTTGCTCATTACGCTGCAGAGCTGGAGGATGCTTTGATTATGTACTGTCATGTCAGATGCTTGCTCAAATAGTAAAATTTAATTCATATTGAGCTCCTGAAGTCTTTACATTTCCCACTGCTTTAACACCACCCACCCATCAAGAGTACTAATTAGAGGGAAAATATATCTCACACCAGTCATTTATTTTTATATAGCATCCCTTGGCTCAAACTTCTTAATGTCCTTTTCTCTCATTAAATTCCAATCAACTAAAAGTATTCTTTATTAAGCAGCCCATGAAATAACAACAGAACAAAAGAATATGAAGGCTATTACCTGTTTGAAATACTTCCTAACAATACACTCCAGAGAAAGAAGAGGTATGTGTATCTTCAATTCACTGGGGAGACCTTGAGAAAACAGTCCCCAGAAAAGAGGGCTGGTTTTTCATTACCTCAGTACCTGCTGTTCATTTCCACCATGCCTTCTCCACATTTATGATGGCAGCTTTAGAAGAAGAAAGTGAAAATAAAAGACGAAAGCAACGATAAGGAGAAGTATATTAAAAAAGAGAGAACAAGGAAACAAGAGAAAATAAATGAGTCTTTGTTCATATCAGGTGCAGTGACAAAGTAATTGTTTCAGAAAATGCTCCTGTCAGAAAACCTCTTTGCCACAAAGGAAAGGAGAGTGGGAAGACAACCACAGTACTAGCTGGAATATTTGAAATCTTACTTGTCAAATAGTCTTACCTGTTTTCACCTATATAATATATTAATTTAAACTTAAATCCTGTTCTGAAAGTGTGCAACACATCAACAGCTGGAAGCAGTTGTAGAACTTGGCTTGCCATTGCTGACACATCATGCCAGCACTGCAAAGAGGTATACTTTCATATGTGTGGTCACACAGTGAATAGGACAGCAGCAAGGAGATACATTTCCTCTGCTCCCCTTAAACCGATCCCTGTAAATTCCAGTCTGTTTCCATAAATCCCCTTTGAGATACTGATTGCAATCTAAAGACAGGTCCTGTTGTGTGAAAATGGGGATTTTCATCCACGCTTGTTCGATCAAAGCTACCCTTGTCTTGGACTAGGTGAATTTACCTTGCTTTCCCTTCATGAACGTTCCCCTTTGGAGCTTTAAAGGCTTCTCCATGGCCTAGCTATCACCTGGTGGTGTTGATGGAAAGGAGCTGCGACTTGGATTTCCAGTTTTTCAGCTGCATTTCGTTAAACAGCCCACAACCTGGTGCTGGTTCAGTTGCAGGAAGGAGTATACAGCTGGACTGAAATGCCTGTCTGGGTGGCTGCATGTGCCAGGCAGCCTGACAAACAGGGTCAATTATTAATACCAGAAAAGTCCAAGTAGACAAGACCTGCTGTCACAGAGTGCAGTAATGACTACATAAATACTGAGCAGTAACGCTGATTTCTATCCTGCTTATGAAGTTTAAGGTGGACTAAGGAGAAAAATACTCTGGGAGACATTTCTTGTTGGGATCTCTGACAGCAGGATCCATTCAGCTGTTACCGCTGCAACAGTCCTGCATCTTTCTTGTTTACCAAAGCAGCATCCTGGCTAAACTGTTATCTGAGAGAGGAAGGAGGAGTCCAATTGTCACTATGCTTGCAACTTAGGACATTTTTAAAGCAGGAGGCTCTATGCGATGATGCTTGTGTGATTGCAAGGTGCACGTTGAGATATGAATCCTCCCTGTTTAGATATTTTATTATTTCACTATCTTTTATCCTTTGTTTCAGATAAATACATATTCCTCATTGTTTAACTAGCTTTTGTTAACCCAGTCCTGTGTAACTTTCAGCTACTTCAGAAAAATCTCATTATAGTGGAAAAAGTAGAAAGTGACACTCCAAACCAGTGTGGTGAAATGCTGCTTTTATTTACATACATTATACCACGAGGGTTTATGGTGCTACGTGAGGCCAGGTGCGAACAGAGTTTTACCCTGGGTTTAATTCTAAGCTGAGAACATGGTTTCTGATGCCCTTGTCTTTGGCTGGTGAATGAGCATTCACACAGGGAAGCAAAAGATTTGTAGTAGGTATACAGGACTCCAACAAATATTCTGCTTCATCTGCACATTCTGCATCATACTCAACAAAAATTTTTGTCTCAGTGGAACAAATACCATGTGAGGGTTACCAGTTAACTGTCACCTGGGGCAACAAGGGAATCTAAGAAGAAACTGAGTGAAAAAAGTTATTAATGGCATTACAGCTGACAGTGGTTATAATCCAAGTTGTATTCTGGTATCTGAACTGACATACAGCTTGGATGCTGAGTGATATCATATATCACAGAATCACAGAATCACAGAA
>NW_010295995.1:0-4907 GCF_000700745.2 Antrostomus carolinensis
GATCTCCTGAGGTCCCCACCATTCTGTGAATCTTCTCCCTCTTAACAGTTAAAGTGAGCTCAGGGTGATGCATGGCTCTAAGTCAGCCTCCACGGGACAACATGAGAACCTCTCTGGAAAATAAGGAGACAACCCAAAGGCTTTTCCTATCTGGAGCACTGACTCTTTACCTGCTCTGGTTTTCTACCTCTACCTACACGTGAAAAAACCCAGTAGAGACATTTGGACAAGACCACCAGGAGTGAGGTTGTTGGTGTACAGGGCTACCTGGTGTTTCCAGGAGAAACACCAAGTGCTCCAGCAGACTCTGGATGTTGGCTCAATGCATCAGAGATGCTGATTTTTTTCTTTGAGAGGCAGCAAAAGGTCATTTGGCAACAAAACTAAAACCAGCCCTTGAAACAATGACCCCAAAAGCACACGTATTTTTAGTGAGTGAAGTTCCTCAGCTTCAGTGGGCAACAGGGAGAGATAAAATGATGATTTCAATTTCCTATTACGCACATCAGTTATAAATGCAGATGAAAATGATGAGGTTTATCACATGCTGGTAGCTATAGATTATGATAAACTTTGCAAAATGTAATTTTCAAAGGCAAAGATTTATAGAAATGTGGGGTTTTTTACAGAAAAAAGAACCTACAACGTAACAACTCATCGTCCTTCTAAGATGCAAATGCCATTACGTGTGAATCCAACACAGAACGTGTGACCAAACAAAAACACGCCCCACTCTCCTAATCAGAAGTCCAATAAATGGCAAAAAACTGCTAATTATCACCAAGATATTTAGATGTGTTGTGGACAACAGTGAAAAATCACCTCTCCCAGCATGATATTCTAATGCCTTGTAGAGATAAAGAAGAAAGGGAAACTTCCATGGAAAGATAAAGTGTGCTGGAGAGGGATCCAACCAAGATCACCCTGTTGTCATCTTGTGAAGGTCTCTGAACTTCTGTCCACCACATCTCCTTCCTCATCCTTTGCCAGCCTGAGAAACAACACTTACTACAACACCAAACTTTTGGAAGACAAGACAGTTTTTTCATATCTTCTCACTGTTCTCAAGAAGTATCACCTCTTTCACCCCTGTTGTAGCTGCTACCTTGTGCACGTTGGCTTTGCAAGTAAAGATGACAGAACGGATGAAATTGCAGCCTTTAAAGCACAAAGAACATCTCACCAAAAAAAGAATCATGCAACCATTTAGGTTGGACAAGACCTTTAAGATCATCAAGTCAACCGTTAACCCAACACTGACAAGTCCACCTCTAACCCATGTCCCTCAGCACCACATCTACACAGCTTTTAAATACCACCAGGGAAGGTGACTCCACCACCTCCCTGGGCAGCCTGTTCCAATGCTTGACTGCCCTTTGGTGAAGAAATTTTTCCTCACATCCAATCTAAACCTCCCCTGGTGCAACTGGAGACCATTTCCTCTTGTCCTCTCACTTGTTACTTCGGAGAAGTGACCCAGACCCACCTTCTTCCTAATATCTAATCTAAACCTCTCCTCTTTCAGTTTAAACCCATTTTGAAGTCAGTATCTGCCCAAAAAAAAAGCCACAGATGAAGCTGATATACCTTCAGAGAAGATCCATTTCTCTGTGTGTTTGCATCAGCAAAAAAATCGGCTAAAATGAGAGTCTGGAGATTTTTGCCTCCATTTTCTCTTTAAGTTTGTCAAATTCTAACATTTCAGGAATGCAAAAGGCAGCGTTTTGCCAAGTCATCAGCTGGGACAGTGAAAGAAGAAGGGAAATCTCTAGACTCAACAGACCTGAAATAGAGGGCACAACTTTGTTCTACTTGGATTTTATAAGCTAAAGAGATAAGATCAGTAGAGCAGTATATCTTCTCTGAAATTTCAGCTTTTCTAACAAGCACATCCAGTCAGCTGGAAGATAATTCTCCATAGAATATCATCATCTCCTGATGGCACCACAAATAACACACCTCATTGTCAGGTTCTTGTGAATGGTCACCTCTCCTACGAGGACAGGCTGAGAGAGTTGGGGCTGTTCAGCCTGGAGAAGAGAAGGCTCCAGGGAAGAGAAGGCTCCCAGTACCTGAAGGGGCTCCAGGAAGGCTGGGGAGGGACTTTTCATAAGGGCAGTTAATGACAGAACAAGGGGAACTGGGTTTAAACTAAAAGAGGGGAGGTTTAGATGAGATATTAGGAAGAAGTTCTTCACTGTGAGGGTGGTCAGACACTGGAACAGGTTGCCCAAGGAAGTTGTAGGTGCCCCCTCCCTGGAAGTGTTCAAGGCCAGGCTGGATGAGGCTTTGAGCAACCTGGTCTAGTGGAAGGTGTCCCTGCTGCTGGCAGGGGGGTTGGAACTGGATGAGCTTTAAGGTCCCTTCCAACCCAAACCATTCTATGATTCTATGATTTTGGGAGTGTCAACTGCTGCTTTCAGTGACTGTTCCCTACTCCCCTGTGAAGGCTCAGGCCAGAGGAAAGGCTGGGTAATGGTTTGGGTTGGAAGGGACCTTGAAAGGTCATCTAGTCCATCTAGTGAGCAGGGACATCTACAATTAGGTCAGGTTGCTCAAAGCCCTGTCCAACCTCACCTTGAATATTTCTAATGATGATGCACCCACAGCTTCTGTGAGCAACCTGTTCCAGTGTCCCATCACCCTCAGCGTAAAGAATTTCATCCTTACATGCAAGAATCTCTAAAAGCAGCTTCTCTGCAGACCTCAGAAAATCAAAACAGTCCAGAGGCCTCACATCTCAGCACAGTCTCAGGAAGAACATTAGATAATTTGGAAAACTGAGCAAAAGGAAGAAAAGAAAGAAGAACCCATTAGAGATGGCACTCTTGGTTCCAATTTTTCAACATGATATTATATAAATCCACCTCTTTCCCAATACCAGCTCTTTCCTAAAACTGTTCTATTAGGAGAGACTCACATATTTTTTTCTACATTATGAAATAAAAATTTACCAAACGCTAGAAAACCTTGTGCCTAGCTGTGTCCATCTTAAACAATATCACCCACTCCACGGCCTCAATAATTTTAGTCTTAAATGGAAAGAAAAAGTCCTTTTCCTGAGGAACACAATCATTTCAGAAGACAGATGAAAGCCTTTTCTTTGGGAAACTATAACGTGGTTATTCCCAGACACCTCTGCTTTGCATTGTAATTGCATTCCCAGGCTTGTGACACTCCAAATTAGACTAAATAAGAAATAAATACAGGAGGACGTAGAGTTTGGGTGATATCACACTGAGCCAAGCCAGCTTCACGTCTCCCGTAGCATCCTGAAGACTTAATGCTGCCCCAGCTCTAAATAAAATATTCCCTTTACTCATCCCAGTTTCTTTAATAAAATTTTAATTACCCTGAAGGCTGCAAACAAAGATAGATGCCTCATAATTAATGAAAAAGAACATCAGGACTATTGTCTAGTCACATTTTGTAAATCTGAGAAGATTCTGCTGGGCAAAAATACTTTGGCAGCCACATTTTTATGTTTTATTTTCTTAAATGGCCGCGAGTGTCAAGAAGCAGGAGCATTTATCACCCAAAAAATCCCCATGTGACACATGGGCCAGCTCCTTTCCTAATTGCAAAATTATTTATGTCCAGTTTGCACTCCCTTAAAAGTCATCTAGGAAAAGGAAAAGCATTACTGTCTTGGAGAATTGCTCTAGTTGGCTTAAGCACATGGGTTCTTCTAACAGTTTGACAGCCAAGCTACAGGGTTGATTGATGATGATAACCAATATTTGCAAATGAATCCCAAGAAGAAGCTTTAGAAATCCATGGGTGAAGGGAGAAGAAGAGAATTATGCAGAGAACTAGTGGTGGAATTATGGAAAATGGATTAAAATGGGTTATATATTCAAAAGTGGGACTATCTTTTAAACCATATTCTGATTTAGAGCGTCACTCGGGCTGCTGGCAACTTTCATTTGGAGATTTTTAGATGATCAAAGTCATGTAAAGTGGTAAGTTCCATCTTAATGACAAGCATTCACATCACAAACCCCAAGTGGTCTCCATGGACTTTACTTGCCAATCTTGACAAAGACTAAAACAGGCCATGGGGGGAAAAAAAACCCCAAACCATTAAGAAGAAAAATAACCTCTTCTATTCTCCTGTGTTCACCAGGTGAAAACAAGAACACAGATCACAATTAATTTGCAATTAATTCACAATGAATTGTTGCCATAATTTACTTCCTGATTTGGTTAATATTTGCTATAAATTGAGCAGAAGTCATAGAATCATAGAATGGTTTGGGTTGGAAGGGACCTTAAAGCTCCTCCAGTTCCAACCCCCCTGCCAGCAGCAGGGACACCTTCCACTAGACCAGGTTGCTCAAAGCCTCATCCAGCCTGGCCGAGAACACTTCCAGGGAGGAGCAGCCACAACTTCCTTGGGCAACCTGTTCCAGTGTCTCACCACCCTCACAGTGAAGAACTTCTTCCTAATATCTCATCTAAACCTCCCCTCTTTCAGCTCTTTCCCCATTTCCCCTTGTTTTGTCATTAGTTGCCCTTATAAAAAGTCCCTGCCCAGCAGGGAGTCAAGAGACAAAGTAAAAACCCAACCACACAGAAATGACTGAACAAGGAATGAGCTTTTCTTTAAATACTTCAATGTGGACAGGTAATAAAAAAACCCAAACTCCTGGGTGTTGATGTAGCTAGAGGGAAAATGTGACTTCTGACAACTTCTCAGGTCAACTATTACTCATATCTCAATAAAACAGAACTGTTTGCAATCAACAGAAAAACAACATAAACAATTTGGCACCAAGATCTAGAAAGTCAACAAAGTCACAGGTGGTAAAGCCCAGATCACTAGAAGCCTAAATTGACTTTTGACAGCTGATAACTTCTGTTTCTTTCCTAAAAGATCACAGAATGTTGGGGATTGGAAAGGACCT